>NC_021161.2:52344435-52430364 GCF_000331145.2 Cicer arietinum
AATATATATATATATATATATATATATATATAAATAAAAACATTGTATATAGAGAAAATAAATGCATTGTTTATAAAATTTGAGCATATTTTAAAGAGGCACAAGATGCAGCTTTCACTCTTTCATAACAGGAATAGGTCATATGAGCATCCCACCGACACTCTTTGACCCTACTGTTCAGTACCGTTGGTGTTTAACATGTTTGTTTCCATAATTTTATTTAGTTTAATTATTGTTGGTGGATAAATCATTTAAATAATGACCAAACTAACTATCGCCAGCTACGATAAATAATTTTGAGTGTAGTTCAATGTGGATCGTTGTTTTAAAATGGTTTCAACCTCTAATTTTAAATCAATGACATTTTTCTGATTAGTTTTTTTTCTTCTTAATTATTGAAACAATTATTCGATTAGATTTAATTTAATAAAAAATAAATAATTTAATTCGTCAAATTAATATTAATTAAATTATTATCTCAAATATAAAGACTACGAAAGCTGTTAAATTATAATGTTATTACTATATTTTTAAATTTTTAAGAAAAATGTTTATATGTATCTTAAATGCATGCACTTTGAATTTTAAAGAGATAAAAAAATAATATGATACATATAATGTTATTAAAAATATATATAAAAAATATTAAATAAAATACATAAAAAAATATAGATATATGTGTATTAATTATTCTCGTATTTTTAAACATGGGTACGTGCTATGGTCCACTTAGAATTTGGCTACATTTAGCTAGAATTCCAATAAAACACATTGAAGCATTTTATTTTGAAAGGGTATCCAAATAAGTGTTCGAAATTCCACTGTGCTGCTTGCTATAGTTGTCATCCTCATTATCTTTACAATAATTAAACGACAATCCACCAAACATGGAATAAAAAACATCAAATAACACTTGTATGGGCCATCCAATACTTGAACCATATCAACATTCAATAGTGACTTTTTTAGGCTAAACATTCAATAGTAAGTTGGTTATACAGTGTCTTACTTGAAAAAAAGCTACTAAAGTTACCCGATGACACTGATTCGTTTCTTTGTATTTGGTTTAGATATAAATTATCCCATGTTAAATTAGCTGCAACAATGTCAGGCAAAAAAGCATGGATTGTCAGAATTTAGTAAAGTTTGAAGACTAGAACTTTTTTTTACTCTTTTTTATTTTTTTTTATTTTTTTTTTAATGAAGACTAGAACATGCTAACTGTCTGTAAAAACATATAAAACTTGTGTTCTAGATCTTGCTCCATTTTAAGTCAATATAGATCCATTTGATGAAGTGTACAATAGTATTAGTAGAACACGCAACACGCCGTTCTACGTAGTACGTACAATAAAAAATGTAAAAAAAAAAAAAAACAATTTTACTTGACCTCCAACCAACTAGCATCAAATTTCTTCTACTTAGTTGGATAAATAAAATAAGATTTGTACATTGATTGCAAATCCTCCAAATTACTAATTCCACTTATTAGTAGTATAACTTTCATTTAGGTAATGTATACTAAAATACTTATATTAAGTATAGTTGTTGAGAGTAATATTTCTATATACATTATGTTAAATGAAATTGTCAAAATTGTACTTAAATAATTTAAATAAGTATCATTGAAATTTAATATATAATTTAACAATGAGACCTATTAGGTAATTATTTTGAGGTCCTAAGTTGAAGATGCTGATTACTTATTAAGTTTTGAGGTCCTAAACGAGTATAGTTGAAATTTAATATACAATTTATTTATTTTTTTATAAATATTTTGAATTTTGATTTTTTAAAATGTGTTTATTTTATTTTTAATAATTTTTTTAAGTGAACTGTTGTTACAATGAAATGTTAATTAATCAAATGAAATTTTAAACAATCATAAAAATAAAATTTTCGACATTTTTACTATTTAAAAAAATGTGAACAATCTTATACTAAAGAATCTCTCTTACCTCCTTATTGAAAAATAAATTTAATATAAATTTCAAACAATAAAAATATATTCATAAAGTAAACCAAATTTAGCTATCACAATAATTCACATTGATAAGAATTAAGGTTGAAAAAGTTTCCTCAAAATAAGGTGAAAGTAACGAGCCCAAAAAAAAACGATGGTAGTTTAGTTAATGCGACTCTACATTAATGGTTTATTGGGCCTAGCTACTATGTGTATGGAGCGGCTGTAGGGCTCAGTTCAGTGGAATAAATTTTTATCTAACATTTTGTAATTTAATTTTTTTTTTTTGTATAAATTTGTATTTCAGAAAACTTAAAAAAAATTAAGAACACAATACTTGAGTTTTTTTTTTTGAATTTTTCTTTAAAAAATATTATGTCTTAGAAAATTTGAAAAAGTATTTTTTAAAACACAAATTTTGAATTTTCACAAACACAATTATTTTCTAAAAAAATTTAATATACAAAATATATCTGTTTCGAATTTTTTTTTTGAAAATAGAATAAAATAAATGGTTTGTGTAAAATGTGAGAGGATGGTATAAATGTGAGTTACTTACTAACATTTTGGTATTAATATCTAGCTTTTGTAGGAAATGGTTCTTTGTTTCCTTTTCTTGTTTTTTTATATTCACATCTAGTTTCAGTTCCACCTAACATATTTTTTTTTGGTTCAGAAACCCTATTTTCTCACCCTCTTCAATTTTAAATATTTTTATTTCTCCATTTTATGAAACATTCATTTTCATTTGTTTGGCTTTTTTGTCACTCTAATTGTAATTTCACAAAAGCTCAAATATTAGTCAATAAGATTCGTTTTATTTTCCTTCATCCTACACTATTTTCATTTCTCAAATGTTTTATTTATAAATATTTCAATTATTCTTCTTCATCTACGATAGTGTTCCTATATATTATTCCCTAGATCTTGGACATATTTTCATAAAGAAGTTAGAACATTGATCTTCTACATATATGAATGATCTCCCCTCCTTTTTTATCCTACTTTTTCATCTATTCTACAACTTCTTGATTATAAATTTGATGTGTTGATTTCTCATTAGAATAAATAATTGTATTTCTATAATATGAACATTAAAACTTACTCAATAAAATATACAAAATATGATATCACTTCTCCAACCACACACAACGTGTTGATCTAATTAAATCTAATTTTTATTTATTTGATACTTGAAATTCAGTATTCAATTCTATTGATGTTGAAGCTAGTTCTGGAACTCTTACATTTTTGTTATCTTACTCAATAGTAGCACTAATAAACTAAAACACTATTGAATTTTGTTGTTGAAAGTTGAACAATAACATTTGGTGAATAGAAAATTATTATTTTTTAAAATTTTTCTTATTTTTGAAAAAATCGTATAACTTATTTTTTATTATACAAAACTGGAGAAGTGAAATAAATATTCAGAAAAATGTGCAAGTAAAAATATTTTCAAACGTTCCTGCCCCATTTTGCAATCCTTCTTCATAAACAGATCTAGAGGAGGGCAACTAGAGCTCCTAACCCCCCAATCAACATACATAATATATTATTATTTATTATAATATTTTATAGGTAATTGCTAACAAATATTTTAAGAAAACATACGGCAACAAGATTCAAATATAAATTTTTTGAATTGAATTAAATGTTCTGAATTCTTTTTTGTTAAAAGGGTAAATGTTGATTTTTTTTCAATACTAAATTTTTAAACTCTAAACCAAAAACCCTAAGTATACTTGTTAGCAAGACTTATTTTATATAAATAATTATACTATATTGTATTTGTAGTTTGATTCATTTAGAGAATATAATTACAATGTATTTCACATGACCAGATTAAATGAAAGTTTACCAATTAGTATTTAACTATTAGATATTTATATAATAATAATAATAATAATAATAATAATAATAGTAATAATAATAATAATAATAATAATAATAATAATAATAATAATAATAATAATAATAATAATAATAATGATGATATAGATGTATATACACTATCATACATTATTCAATTTTTATTTTATTTATTTGCATTATGATTGTATGAATATATATATATATATATAATATTTGAGTAAATACAAAAGAATATTTTCATTATATAACAAAATTTTATTTATTTTCATTTCTTTATTCTATAATAACAACTACGGTAATCTCTCATGTAAAATCAACTTCATCGCTAATTAGTCCCTCCTTTAAACTTTAGAGAATCCATTAATTATAACTACTATAGAATTAGAAGCATTATTAGATATTAAAGGTCCTCAAATATAACTCCATTTAAAAGGAGGTTGTACATAATTTAGTTTGTCCTCCATTTACCAAACATTAAATGGGGTTACGGGCCTTATGCTAATGAACCTATACTACACATAGATATATATATCATATAATATTTAATTAACCATGAATTCATGGTCAATAGATTTTTTTTGTTTTTTGTTCACAACGTTTGGCAAAGCACCAAAGTGTGTAGGTTCAAAAGAGAATAATAAATTAATTATAATAGTTCTTTTAATTAACTTAAATATCTATTAGAGGAGTTCACACTTCATATAGTTGATAAATGAATGAATTAAACGTTAAGATGTGACTTCAAGTTTTGTGCTGCAGGAAAGTTTTTTCTTTTTAAAAAAAAGAAATGTAAAAATGAATTTTTGTTAACTATAATGATAAATTTTTTGGAGCAGCATGAGTAATAATAAATTTGTGCTGCAGGAAAGGTTTGAAGAACAGTAATAATAAATTTTCCTGCAGAATTTATTTTACTAATGATAAAACAATCAATTGAATTGAATTTTATCATTTTCAAATGAAAATTCACCTTAGTCAATAGAGGTAATAAAAGGTTCTAAATTTTGAAACATTTGGTTCTAATATTAGGTAAAATAGAAATATT
The DNA here is from genome assembly GCF_000331145.2 of Cicer arietinum. Taxonomy (NCBI): domain Eukaryota; kingdom Viridiplantae; phylum Streptophyta; class Magnoliopsida; order Fabales; family Fabaceae; genus Cicer; species Cicer arietinum. Next base: position 52,349,319 of record NC_021161.2, read on the forward strand.
TAAAGTGTCTATAATCATAGTTCTAAATTGTAGGCAACAATATTGCAATAATATTTTACTGCAATACTAAAGTTGAAGGATTCTACAATTTCAACCATGGTCACAATCACAAATGTATTTTGATTAATTCAGAGATTTTCATGTAAACATGCATGAAAAATAATTTTTAATTAAGCAAATAAACTAAACTAGAAAAATAACAGAGAAATATTAGCTAAGGTAGATGATAGTACTTTGTATCTAATTATCCTATCAGCTGCTATCTTAAGTTTGAAGTACTCTTGCTCTATATTATTCAAAAAGATAATATTTTTCAAGCTAAATACCTATTGATTCAGATGCAGAATGTAAGCATAAAAGTAGAGTATCAATAGATTTAAATTAAGAGAATGCAAGAATAGGTACAACAAGCTTTTACAACTTTAATTAATTAACAAGTCAAAAAGCAGTGATAAATAATACATGAACTTTAATAGGTAACCAAAGTCTATGAAGCAAATAACAACACATAAGATTAGTAGTTTCAAAAAAGTACTATTACTATATATAATGATAGTGATAATTATTAAAATCATGCTTTAATTTCAAACCTTGAATACTTGATGGAACCCATGGATATATCAATCTCTATAAAGTTTTCTTCCTCACTCACTTCATTGAATTCTGATAACAATTCCATTACACTTTGTTCACTGAAAAAGTTCTTACCATCCACATAATGTCCACTTGGAAGAAGTTCAATTTCTATGAGACTTTCTTCATCAGAAATTGATCCATCTGAGTAATCAATGCTTTGATTGTGATCTAAATCATATCTAAATCCGAATCTCCAATCAACTTCAGATGTCTCAGAAGTTGACTGGTGATCTTTGTTTTCACTTTCTGACACCAAATCTTGTGACACAGTCGTGTAATCAGAAACATCATCGATATTAAATTTTTCCAGTGCTTCATTTTGCAACGGTTCATCAGTAGATGCAACCGTTTCAAATTGATTTGAATTACTTTCCTCTTCTTCTTCATCATCACAACTTACAAATTTTTCTTCTAAAAATTTATCAACATGTACTAGTGATTTGTGATTTGATACAATATAGAGAAAAGTAGAGAAAATCATCACTACCATAGATGTGTAGAAGATATATAAAAAACCAAATCCAATCAGAAGGTAACTGGAAAAAATCATCAAGAGAACAAGAAAAATCATCCATGAAAATGAATGTGTAGTAGTACTCTTGAATAAACACAAATAATAATAAGAAAACATTTTATTAGAAACTTTGCTTTCACACACCATATATAAATGGCAAAAAAAGTATGGAAAAAAAAATAGTTAAGGTGCAATTAAGGGTTTTAGTAGTAATAATCCTTTGTTTAAGAGTTAATCTTGTTTTTTTTTTCTAACTCAAATTGGATAAGGATTATTATTACTTCACATTTTTTTGCCAGAACTTATCAATAAAAGGTAACAACATAACATAACATATATGTAATATTCAGAAACTAATAAAAATTTGAATGGAAGAGAAGAGGGTTAATTAATTGTTAGGTAAAGCTAAAATATTAATAGCTCATAGTATTTGTAATGAAAATAGTATGAAGTTTTGTGTCATGAAAAAATCACAGTTTCCAAGTCCTGCATTGGGCTTAAAAAAAAGAGAGGGTTTTGATTACTATAATAAATAATGTTTAACACTAAATAATGTTTAACTGATTGAATTGAAAAAAGCCTTTGAAACCCTTACCCCTAGTTTCCTACCTTGTACTAATTACATTGGAATTAGAGAAGCCATGTGCTACCATCTGAGCTTACCACATGGCACTTGATTTCTCTCCAACTTTAATATAAAATAAAATTCAAACTTAGATTCATACAATTTTTCTGTAATTTCTAAACAATATACAACCAGATTATATACACAAGCACAATGTAACTTATATTCTCTTAAATGCAATCAAAGCCATTGCTCTTTCAGTACTTAGTATAGTAGTTTTTCTATTAAAGGAGCAAGCCAAAATTTGTGGCATGCATGGTTATTAGTTCTTACATACACTGCATTTAAATTTTTCTTTTATATATATATAGGGAAAAAAAATTAAGCACGAGACATGTCTACACCTCTATATATTATCATCTTAAAGAAGTAAATTAAAAGTAGGAAAGCTATTATCTATTCACACGCAAGCAAAAGTAGTAGAGTGTCATGTGTTAGCGAACAAATCAACACAATGATTTCCTTCTTTATAGATACGATGAATAATATTTCTCTGGTTGGAGATTTTTAAAAGGGAGCAAAGTTCCTTTAAAAGAAGTTAAATGAATATATTATTTGAATAGTCCACACGAATTATATTTACCACCACTTTAAAGTCTATTTCAAACATCGATTATTTGAGATTAAAACTTTGGACTAGTTTAATATACCCGGTCTAAAGATCCAAAATTTTGTCCAAACTGCATTACAAGGTCCGAACATAGTAAAAACCTTTCACAAATTGTTCGTTGGAATCTCAAACCATCTAATGTTAAACACCCTTTAGGAAGAGGAGACCAATATACAGTTATACCATTTGTATACTTTCCTCCATTGTAATCCAAGAAAAAAAATATTTATTTAAATAATGAATTACACGTGAGGTTTGAGTTTTTAATTAATCAACTATTTTTTATTTTTTTTTAAATGAATGAAACTTTTGTTTTTGAGGTTTGAATAGAGATAGCTTTAGAGTTGGTAAAAGGAACATAAAATGCTATTGGCGTGCAGCGAGGAGGCAACTAGGAATGTTTTGCCATATGAATTAGATAAAGTTTGGAGGGGACCATACTATAATGTGTTTATCAAAATATCATCCTATATTACTCATTACATATATATTAATTCTTGCTTTGAATCTAGAGCTTCCACATTCAATTTCTTCTTTACTTTGCAATGGAGTTGAATTTCATCTAGAAGAAAAAGAATGATTACATATTTCTATTTTTCACAACAAAAAAGAATATGAAATATATATGAATGAGAAGATAAAAGTAGTTGACATGTGATTTTGCAATCACATGATATGCATGCTTGTGTTATGAATATTCAACTAAGGAAACTTTAATTAATAACTGGATTTAATAACATTGCTCCACTTTAATGCAGCATTACCTACTACAACCTCCGCTTTGTAAGCCATTTACTATTGTCCAACATAATTAATTCATTATTAATTGTTTTTACATCGATCTCTCCTCCTATACAGGTACATTCTTTTTTTACTAATCCTATATAAAAGGCCAAATTTTGTCCATTTTCAATTATAAATTAATTACATTAGACATATCCTTACCACAACAAAATTAGTCGTACCCTAAAAGTATTTTTTTTCCGGCAAGAAGATGGTGGCGATAAACGGAGTGTTGGATATTTTGTTGGAGGTATAGAGTAAATTTTGAACAAAAAAATAATAGTAATGAATGTTGCACAAATAAATTTTAAAGCCGGTGTGTATTACACTATATTTTAGGTTCAATTCGCCCTCACCAATCTATATATATAAAGTAAAATGTCAAATATAGTTAAAGTCTTTAAAATATCATATTAAATATCAAAATAAAATTTAATTTTATTGACATATTAATTTATTAATTTGTTAATCTATTTAAATATTTGTCTAATTATTTATTCAAATATGTTAAAATAAAATAAGTTTTTCAGTAATCTAACACGCCAAACAGACATTTGTTAGAGTCCCAATTTTGTTAAGAGGCCATATTGATTTTTTTGTTGTTAATTCTTTTGTGCCAATTTTTCTTTTCTATCAAAGTTCCAATATTACTATATTTTTATTTTAAAGTATAGTTTAGTGGAAATGATAATTTTTTTTGTTAATTTTCTTTTGTACAATTTTAATTCAGCCCTACGATTAGTACTGATGGCGTGGCATATTGGTTTCCTTTTTCTTATTGAATATATGCATGCATCTCCAGCCAAACAAGTAATCTTATGCTATACTCTCTCTCTCTCTTTCTTACTTATAAATAAAATTTATAAAAGTGAATCAATTCATATTGATTTAAAATTTATACTAACTACATTAATTAATTTTTATTGACTCAATTTTATTTATAAATTAGTCGAAGAGAGTAAGGACCTGTTTGATTTAGTTCTCAAAAACAGTTTTTTAGTTTTTTAAATCAAAAAAATTAAAAACTTGTTTGAACACGTAATTTTGTAAAACTGTTTTTAGAAATTATTTTTTATTTTGTTCTTTTTAAAATGAAAAAATCAAAACACCTAAAATATATTTTGCTTTTCAATTTTTACTATTCATTTTTTATACTCCAAACAAACGATACTAAAAAAGAGGCGGAAAACATGCCATTTTCATTAATGGCATTCTTTGTAATTATTATAAAGTCTATTTGTAATTTTTTTTCAACAGGTGATTTGTACACTTTAGTTGTATTCACATTTCATGTGTGCCTTCAATTATAATAGATGCAAGCGTTCTCAAGCGTTGGAATAATAATGGGATTTAGTTCAATTTATTTATTTTTTCCTTTTAAAATCTCATTTGCTTTTTAATTACTAAACAATTTTGTTTGAAATTTTTTCAAATATTTAATATTATAATTAGTAAGTATACGATTTTTGATAAAATAGTAAAAATATTGAATCTATGATAGTTGTAATTTATTAGTCAATTAATTTAAAATAAATTAAATTAAAAAAAGAGTTTAGTTAATTTTAATTAAATTATAAAAAACTTATGTTGTAGTGCATTTGCGCTGTTTAAACATTTTTTTCTCAAAGAATCAATTGTGTATTAGTTGAATTATTATATTTCAAAAAATATATCTTTTTTTTTTACTTTTTATTGTTAAATATAAAAAATAGATTAGATTCAAACTAGTTTTTTTATTCTGATCTTTAAAATTATTTTAAAAAAATTAGATTGCCAAACAACTTTTCTCTTTTTCTCTTCTCTAAAATAATTTTTGAAAATTGGATAGTCAAACGGATTTTATTTTTATAATCTTTTTAAAAATTCATTTTTAAAACTAATTTATAAAATAATTTTTAAAAACTAAAAATGAGAAGTGTTTCAAACAGGCCCTAAGTATTGTATTTTACTGAGAGAAACAGTTTTATTAATTTATTTGGGTACAAGACAATTTTATTAATTTAATAACTACTCTTCATACTTTTGGAACTTCCTTTGATGTGGCATCTCAAAAAAGCAAATATATATGTCCCTTATAGAATACAGCTCGTGTCGATGCATAATAAAACAAACAGTTCCATTAGTTTATCTCTTCCAATATTGTCTTATACCAAAAAATTTAGAAATAAATTACATTTTAGTAATAAAATTTACACAAACATTGTCTTTCAATTGTAACACTGCAGTAGAGAAAAGTTTTCATGAAAAATCGTTGCAATAGTCAAGATTAAAAAAAAAATAAGCCAGAAATTTTAATTTGAATCACTTTCACAAATTTGACAAAGTCCCACATTTGTGAGGTGAGTTAATACATTAATTTGTTGTTGGCAACTAGGAAGTGTGAGAATATTAAGATTAAGTTACCAACGGTTTTACTTGAGTTTGTTATCATTGATTGGATACTTAAAAAGAGGATGCTCAATCAACTATTATTCTAACTCCTTTTAGAAATCTAAAACAAACCACATGGGAAGAAAGATACTTAGGTGACTTAATTTGTTGTGAGAGGTCAAGGTAAAGTTGGGTGGAATTTATAATGAAGCTACATGGACAACTTCAAAAGCCTAAACAAGAATCCATATTATACATGCTTTAACTTAGCTTTTTCACATGCCTGTTTTTTGAACTTTGGAATCTTTAGATGCTAATTAAATTTGCTAAAGCAAAATATATTCCAGAAAAATATTCATAAATATATATTTTTAGTATGAAGACGAAATCACAATTAAGTAGTACCAATAAAAGGTGGAATAAAGACAAATGACCATAAGAAGATTAGATTCCATGAAGTCTTATTGTTAAGAAATTTGTGACAATTCAAATTACGATTGAACAATTTAGATTTTAAGTAGAATTTTATTATTAAATCAAGACCATTTAAGTTATGCAATCTGAATCGAATGAGATTAGGTGGAAAAAAAATGAAAAATCAAAGGTAAAATGGCTACTAAAACTTACTAAAACACATTTCGTTAAAATAATTGTTGTTTTTAAATCACGAATAGGTGTGTATCTATTCTTAATTCAATAAAATAAAATAGCCTTAGTTCAATAAAACTTCTTGATTTTGACTTGGAAAAATGATGTGAATGATGCATTATCTTGTAGATTACATTAATAAGTCCACATAATTTATACCTTTTTTTTTTGTAGAATACATAAAATATTCTATTCGAGGCTCAAGTGACTTTAATTATATTATTTAATACAGCTACGAAATTCTAGATGGTAAAAATGGTTCAAGGGCAATTCTTTTCCCATCCATGTATATGAATATGATCTTCCAACAAGGGACTTTGTCACTGCCTCATGGTGCAACTTCTTGTTGGTTTCAAGGGAGCACAATTATAGAAAAATATAAAATCATATCGGTGAATTCAATAATAATAACACGAGTCAAGTGTATAGAATAGAATATAAGAATAAAACAACCCTATATATATTGTTTATATGATGTACTATATAATAATATAACACAACAACGAGTCATGAGTCATTGCTTGTTAATAAAGCAATCACAACAAATAAATTAACATGAATAAAAAACTACTTTTACTACTTACATTAATTATTTAACTTTTTTTAATAAAATTAACAACTGACATTAGTTGTTTAGAAATAAAACGAGATTATTAGTATAGTATAATGTATTTTTTTTATCAACCATCAAATTAATTTTATGTTCATGTAATGAGTTGTTGATTTGCACTCCTCTTATTGTTGGCAAAAGAATGCACTAAGTATTGAATTGATTACACTTTATCATGCAAGACAAGAAACAACAAAACAAGATAAGAAAAAGACAAAACCAACATGTCAAATCTATTGACAACTCATACTTTCCTGTATAGAATGTAAGCACAATGCTATTCTCTAAGTAAAGGTTAAATAACAACTAGCAATTTAGACCCTAGTCATTATTAATTCACATATTCTTATACTAGACTTTAATTCCATTGCGATGAAAACAAGTTGATTTTAGCTGGTGTACTCCAAGATGCGGGATTAAGATGGTTATATCCTCTTTTTTTTTTTTTTTTTTTATTTCCCAAATACCCTACTCTGAAACAATATTCTTGAAATGCCCTACTTTTTCGTTTCTTCAGGAAGTCGTTTTCTGGGGAAGCGACCTCTTGAAGAGGAAATTTTTTAATGCTAACAGGGGGTCGTTTCCTAGGGAAGCGACCTCCCATTGGATTTGTTTTTTGTTTTTTATTATATTTTAAAGTTAGTTTAATAGTTATAACAAAAAAAAAAAAAAAAAAAAAAACCAAATCCGGGAATATTGTTTCAGAGTAGGGTATTTGGGGAATAAAAAAAAAAAAAAGAGGATATAACCATCTTTTTCCCCCAAGATGCTACCAAACCAATATTGTAGTGTTCATATATCTTTACTAAAATAAGGATTTGTATAATTTTATTTTAGGGTTAAGTTAATTTTTGTTTTTATAAAATTTTAAAATTTTATTTTTAGTTTAAAAAAATATATATATATTTCTAATCTTCGTAAAATTATTATGTAAGTATTTTTAATCTATGTCAAAACATCAAAAAAAAGTTTCATCCACAAAAAATAAACTCATAATTTAATTTAAATACAAATTTTCATGCGGTCCCTTAACTTAATTTTAGATAATACTTCAGTCTTTTATCTTTTTTTTTTCTTCCCGATTTGGTCATTTAGTTTATTATATTACAAAACTTCGAAAATATAAAAAATGAAAATATTAGTTTATTTGAAGATTTGAGTTATAAATTGAATGAAAATTTGCATTATATTGAAGATGATAATTAATTTTATCATTTTTGTTTGAAAATTTTGATGAATTTGTAAAAATAAAATTGTTAACATTTTTAAAACATAAAAGATCAAATTATTTACTTAAAATTAAATAAATGACCAAATCGAAAGAAAGAAAAAAGATAAAAGATTGAAGTGTTATCTGAAATTAAGTTAAGGAACCGCAATAATAATTATGGCTTTAAGTTATAGGTTCATATTTTAAGTATTTTTATCTTAAATATATTATTTAAAAAAAATTATATTTAATTAATCACAAGTTAAAAACTATAAATTTGTGTGGAACAAACTTTTGATAATGTTATAAACATGCTTGCAAAGTATCATTTAAAAATGTAACGTTAAAGAATGTTTTGTTCTATTAAGTATTAAAATAACTTGCAGAATAATTTTGTATGAACTAAAATATGTGATTTCTTTTATAGAACTAAAAATGAAATTTTAAAATTTTAAGGATTACAAATTTATTTAATCCTTTATTTTTCACTTAAATATGATGATATTCAATCATTCATTCAAATTCGCTAAAAAAAAATTTACGAACAAACTCACAATATTCAGATTAATAACATAAAACAACGTGCTTATAAATATAATAAAATTTAAATGTTCAAAATAAACACTTTATTTTATTATTGTAATAAAAAGTAGATAAATGATATTTTGACTTAAAAATTTAATACCGATTAGACAGTTAATAATGTTTAAATATATATTTAATTATGTCAATTAATAATTAATAAATATAACAATAGGTCACAACTTTTAATCATTCACTTAATATAATTAACTACAAATTTTAAGTATATATTTAAACTCAAATTATTTAGAAAAATACAAGTTCACATTTATCATAAATGATAGAACTCAATAAGATATATCAGACAACTTATAAATCAATTTTGAAAAGGATTACTCAGATTCAATATACAATTATAAAATTTAGGCATAATTGCTCCAATGATCCTTTAAGTTTATTTTAGGTAATACTTCAGTCGTTTATCTTTTTTCCCCCCGATTTGGTCTTTTATTTAATTTTAAGTACTAATTTGATCTTTTATATATTAAAAATGTCAATAATATTATCATTTATTTACTTAAATTTAGAAAATTCATCAAAATCCATAAAATTCAATACCAATTTCAAGAAAATTCATGTCTTCATCAAATGGATAACTCAAATATTCAAATAAACTAATATTTTCATCTCCAACAACATCAAATAAAGAATGAAAATATGAGTTTATTTGAAAATTTGAATTATGAATTTGATTTTATATTGAAGATGACAATTAATTTTATAGGTTTTGTTTGAAAATTTTGATATATTCTTGTAAAAAAATGATAATATTGTTGACATTTTAAAACATAAAAGATCAAATTATTACTTAAAATTACATAAATGACTAAATTAGAAAAAACAAAAAAAACTAAAGTGTTCCCTGAAATTAAATCAAAGATCGCGCGAGCAATTATAACTAAACTTTAAAACACCAAAAATTATTTATATTTAGAGACAATTTAGGGGGTGAATTATGTTTCAGTGTGATGCATTTTTAAATTCGCTAATCATTTATTAAATATAATTAACTATATATTTAATTATATCAAGCATGTAATTTATTTTGGAAATGATGTAAAAATTGTGAGTAAAAAATAAAAATAAAAAGTATGGAGAGATGATTGCATTTCCATATAGCAGGGGAACATTCTCCTTTAAAGCAGAGTCATAATAATTATTCCACCGTGGAATCTTCCAATTTCATTGGAGAATAATTAAAAAAATAAATAAAAAACCAATCAACAGTAGTAATACTCTATATTTGTTCAATTTATTTAAGGCATAAAAAAGTGGCACCTTCAAAAGAGAAAAAGAAAGAGATAAATAATAATAATAATAATAATAATAATAATAATAATAATAATAATAATAATAATAATAATAATAATAATAATAATAATAATAATAATAATAATAATAATAATAATAATAATAATAATAATAATAATAATAATAATAATATTATTATTATAAAAAAAACATAAAACAAAATTGTTGTGTTTGTATAACAACAATGTCACTCTGCTACCTTAAGTCAATTCCTAGTTTGCTTTCAAGGGTTTGTTTTGTTTGTTGTATTCTATTTATGTAGTTTCTAATTATTTCTTCTCTATCTTTCTCTAATGGATTTGTGGTGTGTTCTTGTTGCAGCTTCCTTTGCTGAGCATGGAAATGATGTTCTTATTCTTCCACTTTTCTCTCTTTATATGATGGATAGTTTGATTGTGAGGATAATAGTGAAGATTACAATAACAATAATAAATCTGGGTTTGTTTTTGTGATGGGAAGTAATAGCAGAGGAAAAGATGGTGAAGGAAGTTCTGGAGTTAGCAAATTTGAGGATGAAAATGATGAACAAGAGATGAAATTTGTGCCTCATGAACCACTTCTTCATACCAATGGATTTGGAGTTCCCTTGCTCATGCACCAGGTTACAGACATATCATATCATCCTTTTTTTTTTTTTTAAATTTCTTTTATTTAATTAATTTGTGGGGTTTTCCCCTTTTTTTTTTTCTGTCTGTGTGAATTTGGGGATGGTTTTTATGACAAGGAAATTCCTCTAAATCAAAGTAATATTTTTATTGATATATATGTTTAAGATGAAATTGTATACTTTTTTTTAAAAGATCAAGATGAAATTGTAATTTGGATCTTACAATTGTGTTTACCACTAATAAGGGTACTTGTTATACAAAAAAAAATAGTTACTTGGACTTAATATTCCATTAATTGCAAGCATTTATAGTCAATAAAAAGATAAAGGATTTGGTATTTTTTTGTATGCGTTGAGTTTGTTAGTGAATGAATCTATTAGGTTGAAAGTTGAAACGCTAAGGTGAAATTAAGGAAATAAATAAATAAGGAAATTAGGAGAGAAAAGAGGATAATGATGATTACGTGATATGGAAATACTCTAAATTAGAAATTGATACTATATGCTTCAACTAAGATTCTGTACAATAATATTATTATTTTTTGTTATGTATTCTAACATTAAGGCAAAATAAAATCAGAATTGAATTTGAAATACATGATTTGAAGGTCCCTGTGATTGTAATGCAAAGAGTTGGAGTGATGGCACAACCAACAGCATATGTAGAAACAGTTGTTCATGAAAGGTTGAAAAGTGTAAGAATCACATGGAATCATGCAGGAAGGGATGTTTCTATTGTTGGATCATGGAACAACTGGGAAACCACGTAATTAACTTTACATAGTTATTACTTGTTGCTATTATAACATCATTATAATCATAATATATAATCTATATTCTTTGTTTGTTGTGTCAGGGAGGCTTTGCAGAGAGTAGGTCAACAATTTGTGATTGTTAAAACACTACCAATAAGTATTTATCAGTACCGTTTCATTGTGGATGGTTATTTCACACATGCTCCTGATTTTCCATCACACCTGCATCATTCTGGTTATGTCTACAATATATTGGATTTGCAGGTAATTTTATGCTTTACTTTTTCACATAAATATGTTGTACATGATTTAGTAAAACAGAAGTAGACTTTCATGTGAATTTATGCAGGATATAAGTTTTCTATATTCCTAATTTAACATTTAAATAGTTACCCCTTCTTTTGCAAGGATTGAGAAATTTTTCACTTATAGTAATTCTACTCTGACCACTATTAAGCTAGTAAGTGATGCAAGTTAAACTTGTGAGGTTCAGAATTAAGAACTGAAACCTACCCTGCAAAGGTCACTGAATATTGATCATGTGGTCATTGTTCCATACTATTATTAGTATTACTCATAGTGCACATACATTTAAAATATGTTACCAAAAGTTCTGTTACATAAGAATTAAAACTAATAACAATGATAACATAACATGCCTTATCCTTAAATAATGTCTATTCATGTTGAAATATAACTACTGCAATGATAGGAGTCTTGAAATCAAATGTAGTATGAACTAAAAGTTTAGAAGGTGTGATTGTAATTTCAACTTGTTGTTGTATTGTAGATAGAAAATCTGATTTATTTTTATTTTTGTTATGTCTTTTTTATATATGCAAAATCTGATATATCTTTTCCCCTTTGTTTCTCATACGATAGTTTCATTCTTAACCATATTTGCAGGATTATATCCCAGTAGCAAGATCTGATACTGAAGAACCTTCATCTCCACCATCGAGTTACGATAACATATTGTTAAATGAAGATGAATTCAATAGGCCTCCCCCGGAATTACCACCACAACTTCCAATGTCAATAAGACAAGAAGAGGCTTCGACGAGCAATTCAGATCAAGTGGCTACGAATATGATCACACATCTTGAACTTAATCATCTATACATGCATAGATCTGAAGGGGATCAATTTGTGGCGCTACGATCGACTAATAGGTTTCAACACAAATATATCACTACAGTACTCTACAAGTCATTGCACTGAGAAGGATGATGCAGCAGTTTGTTTTTTTATATGCTATTGAATTTGCTTAAGATTAAGTGGTTAGTTCTATGACAACATTTTTTAAGGTCATTAATCTGATATGTAGAAAGTAATTGGAGTAGGTAATTTATAAGAATTTCTTTTCATGTAAACAACTCTAGAAATATTGTTATTTATTGTGGCAGTTAATATATATAATACATATTCATAGCACTTGTCCTGTTTTGGAATTGGCTTTTTTCAAAAACTAATTCTACCTATGTTCAAATCTGATCAGTGTTGTTTGTGAAGTACAACTACTGTTGCACTATGCAGTTAAATATTTCTATTTTCTAATACAATAGAGAAATCAAACAAATTTTGTTCCAAATAAAAACAATGTTATAGTATATCAACAATGGACAAAGTAGCTTGTTAATTTTGCATATAACTGATAAATAAATTTTGAGTCTGAAAACATAGCAGGGTTTATGGTTTTAAATTGTACTTTGCAACCACAATCGCAACCACATTGTGGATTTTGAAGTCTCTAAAACAACATTTCAACTGCAATATAAAAGTTTGCAGCCATCAAACTGCTAGTATGAAATAGCTTTCTCATTCATTAGAAAGAACGATAACATAATGTTGGTACAATACATACATATGTGAAAAAGTAAATACATTATTTACTCAAATTTGAGAACTACCAGTATTTAAGTGCTTAAATTAAAATTGGTGAATGTGCAAACAACACAATGAAGTGTTTGTTATGTATGGTCTGATATCATCTAATGGGTACCTTAATCCAACCATTTGCAAAAGCAATGGCCAAGATTACAAAAGGAGTTGACATACCAAATATGATAATGTAAGGAAGAGGTGTCTTCATTGGATTCTCTCCTTCTCTCTCTCCTGCTGTTTGCCAATATCTACATCCAACACATTATTCACATAAATAAATTAAACACAACCTCTTTATTATTATTATTATTATTATGAAATATAAATTGTTGTTAGTTACTTACTGTTGTGGTTCTTGTTCTCTAGTTATGAATTTCTTTTTTCCTCCGTTTTTGCTTTCTTCATCTCGACCACCTAATAGTTGAACAATAAAAGGAAATAAATATTGATTTTTGAATTGATAATACGAAGAAGATTATTACAATAACAATAAGTGTATATAAAACTAATTATAAGAAATCTAAAACATATAGCAAGACATTAAACATGGAAATGAAATAGTGTTTGCATGTTACACACCCAATTGAGCACGAATTCCATAGGGAGCAAGAGGAATTGTTTTAGGAGAGGAAATGATGTGAGAAAAGGATGGTGATTTAGGAAGAAATGAAGTTTGGAAGGAAATAAGAGTCAGTTTGGCAACAACAGCCATTTTTGTTGTTGAATTGAATGGTTTCTTCTTCTTTTTCTTTTTTGTGTGATACCCTTTACTATACTATCTATCACAAATATCCTATCGGTTTCTATTTTTCTTATTCATCTCCTGGCGTCCACGTGGTGGACGGACAACACTTTATATATTTTTTATTTTTTGACAAATCTTACATACATAAGATAAAATTAATCATAAATTTAAATTAATTATTATTGTGACTTCAAATATTTTTTTAAGATAAGAGATATTAGATTAAAATTAGTTACTGTTGGATATTAAATGACAACTACGTGGAAATAGATTAAACTAAGTTAGACGTTGTATAGAATATGATCTATTGTATATATTATTTTTCATGAGCTAACTGTTGAAAATGAACGGTATCTGTTTTGTAATTGCAGTATGAATAAAATGAACATGAATTTTGCAAGTGACGTTTAAATTATTATATGATGCTAGAAGAATGATACTGTGCTGCTATGTGCGTTTATTAAACAAATACAAATACAAATTCAATTCAATTCATGCTCTTTCTACTTACACTCACTACACCTTTTCTCATTCTCAATTTCAACCTTCTGATTTTGATCATCATAGATACAAAACCTCTTGTTCCTTCTACGATGCCAATCAACTTCATTTACAAATCTACAAAAACGGTTTCACCAATGATGTTTTCATGTGCAACACTCTTATCAATATATATGTTAGAATTGGCAACTTGGTTTCAGCACATAACCTGTTCGATGAAATGCCCCAAAAGAATCTCGTTTCTTGGTCTTGTTTAATTTCAGGGTACGCACAAAATGGAATGCCTGATGAAGCATGTTCTTTATTTAAAGGGGTGATTTGTAATGGTTTATTACCTAACCACTATGCCATTGGTAGCGCTCTTCGAGCTTGCCAACAATCTGGTTCAACTAGGCTTAAACTTGGGATGCAGATTCATGCCTTAATTTCTAAATCTCAACATGATTCTGACATGGTTTTGTCGAATGTACTTATGTCCATGTATTCTGTTTGTTCTGATTCTATTGATGATGCTCGTCGTGTTTTTGATGAAATAAAATTTAGAAATTCTGTAACGTGGAATTCTATCATTTCGGTTTATTGTCGAAGGGGAGATGCAGTTTCTGCTTTTAAGTTATTTTCCAGCATGCAAATGGAAGCTATAGACATTAATTTAAGGCCTAATGAATATACTTTGTGTAGTTTAGTAACTGCTGCATGCTCGCTGGCTAACTGTGGAGTCGTTGTACTTGAGCAGATGCTCACTAGAATTGAGAAATCCGGATTTGTACATGATTTGTATGTTGGTAGTGCATTGGTTAATGGGTTTGCGAGATATGGTTTAATGGATTGTGCTAAAATGATTTTTGAGCAGATGTATGATCGTAATGCTGTGACTATGAATGGGTTAATGGTTGGATTGGCAAAGCAGCACCAGGGTGAAGAAGCAGCTAAAGTATTTAAGGAAATGAAGGACTTAGTGGAAATAAACTTGGAATCTTATGTGGTTCTTTTAAGTGCTTTTACTGAATTTTCGAATTTAAAAGAAGGGAAGAGAAAAGGGCAGGAGGTTCATGCTTACCTGATTCACAATGGTATAGTTGATGCTCGGATTTTGATTGGAAATGCACTTGTCAATATGTATGCAAAATGTGATGCCATTGCTAATGCTTGCTCGATTTTTCAACTGATGCCTAGTAAAGATACTGTCTCATGGAACTCTATGATCTCTGGCCTTGATCACAATGAGCGATTCGAGGAAGCAATTGTCTGTTTTCATACAATGAGGAGAAATGGAATGGTTCCATCAAATTTTTCAGTTATTAGTACTTTGAGTTCGTGTTCAAGCTTGGGTTGGATAACATTAGGACGACAGATACACGGTGAAGGGATCAAATTGGGGCTTGATTTGGATGTTTCAGTTTCAAATGCCCTCTTAACATTATATGCTGAAACTGGTTTTATCGGTGAATGTCAGAAAGTTTTCTTTCTAATGCCAGAATACGATCAAGTTTCTTGGAATTCTTTTATTGGTGCGCTAGCAACTTATGAAGCATCGGTTATACAGGCTATAAAATATTTCCTGGAGATGATGCAAGGTGGATGGAGACTTAATAGAGTGACGTTTATAAATATCTTAGCTGCGGTTTCTTCTCTTTCAGTTTTAGGACTGGGCCGTCAAATCCACGCTTTAATCTTAAAATACTCTGTTGCTGATGACATTGCTATTGAGAATGCACTTCTAGCTTTCTATGGAAAGTGTGAGCAGATGGAGGACTGTGAGATTATCTTTTCTAGAATGTCTGAGCGAAGCGATGAAGTAAGCTGGAATTCGATGATTTCTGGATACATACACAGTGGCATCCTGCACAAGGCCATGGATTTGGTATGGCTTATGATGCAAAGGGGACAGAAATTGGATGGTTTCACATTTGCTACTGTTCTCAGTGCATGTGCTTCAGTTGCGACATTAGAACATGGTATGGAAGTTCATGCATCTGCTGTAAGAGCTTGTTTAGAATCTGATGTTGTTGTTGGAAGTGCACTAGTTGACATGTATGCAAAATGCGGAAAGATAGATTACGCTTCAAGGTTCTTTGAAATGATGCCAGTAAGGAACATATATTCTTGGAATTCAATGATTTCCGGCTATGCACGCCATGGACACGGACAAAAAGCTCTAACGCTCTTTACACGAATGAAACAGAATGGCCAATCACCAGATCATGTCACCTTTGTCGGGGTTCTGTCGGCTTGTAGTCATGTGGGGTTAGTTGATGAAGGATTTAAGCATTTCAAATCAATGGGTGAAATATATGGTCTGGCTCCCCGAATAGAACACTTTTCTTGTATGGTAGACCTTCTTGGTAGGGCAGGTGATGTTAATAGGATAGAAGACTTTATCAAAACAATGCCAATGGATCCTAATGTCCTTATTTGGAGAACAGTTTTAGGAGCATGCTGCCGAGCTAACGGCCGTAATACAGAGCTAGGGCGAAGGGCTGCAAAGATGCTTATCGAGTTAGAGCCGCAGAATGCTGTGAATTATGTGCTTCTTTCTAACATGCATGCTGCTGGTGGAGAGTGGGAAGATGTGGCAGAGGCTAGGTTGGCAATGAGGAAAGCAGCAGTAAAGAAAGAAGCTGGGTGTAGTTGGGTCAACATGAAGGATGGAGTACATTTGTTTGTAGCTGGAGATCAAACACACCCTGAAAAAGATAAAATCTATGAAAAGCTAAAGGAGCTAATGAACAAAATGAAGGATGCTGGATATGTGCCTGAAACCCAATATGCACTCTATGATCTTGAGCTTGAGAACAAAGAAGAATTCCTCAGCTATCATAGTGAAAAACTAGCAATTGCTTTTGTTCTCACTCGCAAATCTGAATTACCAATTAGGATAATGAAGAACCTTCGGGTTTGTGGCGACTGCCACACTGCTTTCAAATACATATCAAAGATTGTTAATCGACATATAATTTTACGAGATTCAAATCGATTTCACCATTTTGATGGTGGCATGTGCTCTTGTGGGGATTATTGGTGACCAATGCAAAACAATTATGTAGTTTCTTTGGATTCTTCACCACTATGGCTTTGGGAAAACATGGTTGACATTTTCAAATGCAATTTATAGGTGTTTTTAAATTGTTAAAAGCAAACAAGAGTGAAGGAAAATAGTGAGACATATAGTTAGAAGTGGAGCCATATATTGAGATTGGTTGGCATAGTATATTAGGTGGTAGAGATTGAAAAGTGACAATGTCTAGAAGTTTGATGACAATCCACCACTAAGAGAAGATGCAATTTTTGGGAAATCTGAATGTGACTTAGCTTAGTCATTTATCTGATTGTAACTGGAAAGGAAGAATAGATGAAGACATTGGTTTTGTTTGGTACCAAGTTGTCTTGCTTTTTGCAATGAACTATATCCATTTTTATAGTCTTACTGTAACTTTTCACTGAGTCCTAATAAGACAGATATACAAGATATTTATTCCAATGTATTCTTTGGACTGCTTAATGACATACTCTTTTTGGGAATGGAAGTCTGGGCGAGGAAATAGGCATACTTTTGTTTGGTCCATAAACGTTCCTTATGTTTAGAGGTGTGAATACCTTGAGCCCGACTTATCATTTATCATAGGTCCGTTTTTATCGTATGATATGACTTGTTTGACACTCAAATAAATATAAAGCTTTAAACTTTATTTAAAAATTCACTTCACAGATGTTTTTACAAAAAACCAACACCACCCAAGTAGTGAGTGATGCAAACATTCATAAATAAACTAATCACTTAATAGATTAATGAGATTAAGTTATATTTTGTTATTTAATATGATATTTTATATAATTTAACTTTATATGATATTCTATTTTATAATATGTTCAAATATGTCAAAAATTTGCAGTCTAATTACAAACAGATCAACCTTGATCTGTCTCATTTGTATAACTAACGAATTTGTTATGTCAGAGCGGGTCGGGTCAGCCCATTTGACACCTCTAGCTTTACCAAACTACGAGTAGTATTTAACTGTTAATAGAACAACATTAATTTATGTATAATGTGTTACAGAAATTCTCAATAATAATTACAACTAACATAAAATACAGTCATTTATGTATAATGTGTTCACATAGGTCTTAGTATCTTACACATGTAAGGGACCAAATTTACTCAAGACTAATTTAGGATGAGCTGTTTGGAGCATATGACTGATCCACTTTTTTTTTTTTACTCTTAAATATAGTAGTAATATATACATATGAGTAGTGAGGTCTATGAACCAAAATCATTGGGAAAGACTTGACTCATGTCTCGTACATACGATTTTATTTTGTTATCAACAAAACGAAAGATAAATCCAAGCCAACATAGAATAGTTGAATGTACTTGAATGTTTGAGGAAGACTTGTTGCTAAATGGTAGGTCTTTGGTTTTGATGGCTTTGTTGTTAGAAAGACCTTTGAGTCAACTAAGCAATTGCTAGGTGTGTTCGTTCTTTGCAAACAAAACAAGGGAACGTGTCCTAATCTAATCAGTAGTGGTAGGAAGCTTCTATTTCCTTAGGATTAGTCCTCTTCTTCTATGTCAATTTCTAGATTTGGATCCATACCGTAGCTGCATAGTACAAAATCTAACCTTATTTTATTTACATACTTCCTTTGCACTGTATGAGGAGTTGGGAGTGTATATAGTGATAACATGAATTTATCGTCACAAATTACAATTATTAATAATAACTGTCGAATTTAAAGAAAATTAAATTATATACAATTTGAATGTGTTGTCTCTAACTTTGATTTCATTGAAAGATATAACCATACAAAAATTAAAAATTAAAAAAACGAAAGAAAACAAAATAGTACCACATATTTTCATTTATTACTTTGTAATTTGTAAATAAAATATAACATATTACGTGAGATCTAGTTCAATTGACATATGCTAATATTATTAGTTGGATTCCATGTCTCGAGTCCGAATCTAAAATCTAACTATGGAAGAGCTTATTTACACAAAATAAAAATAAAACAGAACAAACAGAATCATGTAGGAAAAAAACATTTAATTCCTACAAGCAAAAATGAAAAATCTGATTTGTTAGCTTAAAAGATAAGTCTAAGATATTATTTTTCTGATAAAGATTCCATTGGTACTCAATTAATTAACAAGCACAAGTGATTTCTGATTCTGATAATAATCAAAATAAAAACTTTTCTCAGCTCTTGAATCAGAACAGAATGCAGCTTTCATCTTTTTTATAAAATCCTCACATTTCTTGTTTAATTCCTCTGTGTCATATTCATCAATTATCATAAGGGCATTTTCGTCTTCTTCATCTTCTTCTAAATCTATAATCACATTTTCTGGTTCCACTATCATCAAACTATTTTCTTCTTCTGTTTGGGATTCATTTTCCATAAAGTTATCAACAGCAATTGGTTCTGCAACATCTGATTCTGATTCATATAATTCGAATCGACTACTCGTCTCGCTTTCGATAACATATTCAATACTTTGGTAAGTTGTTGATGAAGATGAATTGATTGTACTAGAATAAAATGCTATAAAACCAAGAAGTGTATTGCTGAGAAGGAACATGTAACTCTTGTCAATGATGTTGCTGAAAAATTGCATAAGGAATGGTTTCAAGGAGTGAAAAAGTAAAGGAAGTAGAAAAAAGAAAACACACAAGAGAGAAAAATAAAAGAGAAACTTGAAATTTTGCTTGAAACAAAAAGAAGCCATGTCTTAGTTTGAACTTTGAACCTTAAAATTATGTTACTATCACATGTTTCTCTACTATATATATACATGGTGAAAGGGAGGTGTAAAAAGGAATGTGGGCCAGTAGTAAGAATTACTTGGAAAATGTCTCACAACTTTCTAATATTATGACTTAGTAAATGGCATACTTTGATTGGGGACAAGATGCAAAGTCAGTCAACTAACTTTTTTAATTTTTTAAATAAATATATAATAAGACGAGTAAAATCATCAAGAAAGTTGAATGCCTTTTATTCAAATCATTTGTTTGAAGTTTTGTTTTCGCGTAGAAAAAAGCTAAAAGAAATTGTAAGAGCAAATTCTTTGTAACTACCAATTCTATTAATCAACTAAATACTATTGAATCTAAGTAAACTAAAATAATAAGGTTAAGTGTGTGCCTTTTTAGGATGTTGATGTTTTATTGAAACTAAATTTTTATTTGGGCGTTGCATAGGTGAATTTATAATTTTAAATTTTAAGTAAAAATTGTAATATTATGCATACAATTAAATAATAATGCGGTTAATTGTTTTATTTTGATTTAAGTGTTGTTTATTTTAAACCATATTCGTAAAACTTTGCGATTTTCACTCTAAGTGAATTGAAGAGTGCAAGTATTTATAAATTACCTTTAATTTTAATTTTTAAACAACAAAACACTAATTTGATTTATTGAAATACGTATCATAGAAAACAAAAATTGGTTAGAAATATGTATTAGGGATAACTTTTTTGTAGTATTGAAGAAATTTAATATTTGAAAGAAGGTACTAATATATTTTAGCATATAACCGTATAAACAAAATTTAATATTTATAGAGAGCGTACATATTTTTCTCTAAGTCTATATCAACGATAGTATTATAAGAAAAAATAGATAAATGTATGATAAACAATATAAATTGAATTTAAAGAAGTTTATACTTCAATGCCAACCTATATGTGGTTTAAATATAAATAAAATTAAAACTCAAATATTTAAACTCAAAAAATATAAAAGTTCTTACATTTTTTGCTTTGCCGTAAAGGAAAAAACTCTAAAACCATGTAAAATATGAGCATAGAAATAAACACAAATTAGATTCAACCAAGGACAAATTTGTCGATAATTCATCTAATACATATTTCACAAATTTATGAATCTGTTAAAATAGAGGATTAAAAGTATAATTAAATTTATTTTAAAATTGTAACATGATTTTTTAATTTTCAACACTATATAATAGTTTTTTGAAAATTTTATCCTACGCCGCCGTATTTTATACAAACTACATATTTTATTATATTCTCTTTTTTTTTTCAAAAAACAAAATTCATTTTCTATCCCACTAAATTCATCTTGAATTTCATAATAAAAAAAAATTAAAACATATTTCAAAAAATTCAAACTTTATGCGTTAGAAAACTTGATCATAAGTGTAAGATAAGAGTATATGTGTTGGATTACGTACAGGGTAAAAAATTTTAATTTTTGTAAGTGACCAAGATTAATCATTCAAAAATTTCTCTCAAATGTGCATCTAAATCTTCACAAATAAAATTATTTAGGCTTAATTGCAGTTTTGGTCCCCCTATTCTAGCTGAATCGCGAAAGTAGTCCCTCCATTTTGTTTCTCCCCAGTTTTGGTCCCCAAACAGAATTTTAGTCCAAAACTTGATGAAATTTTATTTTTTAAAGCCGTACTACACCATTTATGGTCATATATTTCATGTACAATTGTTGCAAATGAGATCTTGAGGCATTGTGTGACCTAAATAAATGCAAAAAAAAATGAAATTTCATCAAATTTTGTACCAAAATTCTGCTTGGGGGACCAAAACTGGGGAGAAACAAAATGGGGGGACTACTTTCGCGATTCAGTTAAAATAGGGGGACCAAAACTGCAATTAAGCCAATTATTTAATATTTTTTAATGGGATAAATACTTAATTATTAGTGGAGGCCAAAATAAAATTATTCGCTAACAAAATAAATAACTTGGTGAGGCGCTTGCCCCCAATTAGATACAAATGAATTGGTTCACAAGAATAATATTAAAAAAAATATAGTTATCTTAATGAAATTTTTTTTTAAGTTTAAATTTTATGAAATACATTTGTGTACTAGAAAATTTTAAAAAAAAAATTCGATACACAAAATTTAAGGTTTTATGGTTTAACTCTAAACTCTATTAAAAAACATTTGTGTATATGAAAAAAAAATTCAAATTTTTAATTTTTAAGTATACAAAGTTCAAATTTTCTAAAATTCATTTGTCTATCGGAAAATTTCAAACTTTTCGATATACAAAATTTAGATTTAAAATTTAAATATGACAAATAGTTGTAGAGAGATTATTTTTATTATATATTTGAAAATTATACATTTGTATTAATAAATAGTATATGTAATTGTAGAAGTTATTTCATTGTATATCTCATTTACTTGAAAAAATACAGAGATCTCGATAGTTTGTCTCCAAATCAGAATTTTTACTATATATGATTGTATCACATGCATGGGGGCATTGCATATAAGACATATAATTCTTGTATTTTATCGTACTCACAAAAACCGTCTCTTATTAAAATCAAATTTTTTGGTTCTATAACTATCACATTGTTGCAATTTTGATCTCATTCTAAATTTTTAACTCTTAAAATGGTGTTTTTTTACCTCAAAAATGATGTACTGCCTCAATTGTAAATTTTGAAAGAAAATACCATTGTTATATGGCAAAAAAAATCACAATTTTTAGACTAAAATTCACCATTTTCATACTAATAAATCGTTATTTTTGGGGAAAAAGATTATAGGTTATGACCAAAAGGCAACAAATGTAATAATTGATGATCAAAAAGTTCAATTTTAAAATAAATGAATTATTTTCATAAATATGACAAAAATAAGGAGAAATTAAGCTTTGTTTGTTCCTGCAACCTTAATCAAATATACGTTTTGATTTGGCCCAGCTGTCTGCATCCTGGTTTAGAAGAAAAATAACATTTGGACATCAAAAAATTAATGTCAAATAAGGTATCAAGTATTTTTAGTGTGTTTTTTTTTAATATGTAAAGTAGTATAGAAAATAAAAAATAGAAAAGAGATAAAGACAAACATATAAAGTGTTAATAGTACCGGTGTCAATATTTAGATTTTCAAATAAATAATTATATTTAGAATGCTTTTTATAAAATTCTCATACAAGATAAATCATTAAAAAAATGATTTTTTTTCTAAAATAATTTAAGAATTAATTAATGTGTAAATTGAGTGCAGCTGGTTGGCTGCTAGTATTGTGAAGAAAAAAAGCAAGATTTACCTTAAAAAGATAGAAGGGCTAAAAAAAATTATAAAAAGTATTGCTCTTTATTTTACAAACTTATTTTATAAAAATGACTTAGTTATAATTTATAATTTGTATCAATTTAATATCCACATCTCAACTATGTTATCACTTCAATAATCAATCTCATTTTGCATTATCTAAAAATTTCATTAATTTATGATAGAGATAATATTAAATATCCATTAATTACTACTCAATTAATTAACAAGCATAAGAGATTTCTGATGACAATCAAAATAAAATCTTCCATAAGCTCTTGTCTCAGAACAGAACGTTGCTTTCATCTTTTTAATAAAATCATCACATTTCTTGTTCAATTCCTCTATCTCAATTTCATCAACCATCAAATTCTCTTCTTCCTCTTCACTTTCCACAACATTTTCATCAACAATTGGTTCTTCTACAATCTCTGATTCTGATTCATTACCGCTATCGTTTTTGATGCTATGCTTAATGGTTTCATTGATTAGAGTTGAATAGAAAACTATAAAAGCTAGAAGGAGATTGCATAAAAGGAACATGTAACACTTATCAATGCGGTAGAAGGTAAAGAATTGCATAAGGAATGGCTTCAAGGATTGAGAAAGTAAAGAAGGTAGAATAAACAAAACACATAACATGGAAAAACAAAGCAGAAACATTATTAGTAGTAACTGCATTGAAGAATCCATGTCTTGTGTTTTGTTTGTTTCAAACTTGAATCATAAGTGTGCTATGGTTGGGGAATGCATCTAATGTTTATGCTTCTATGTATATATATATATGGTGAAAGCAACGTATATGTAACTAAGTCATAACTAATAATTATGTGGAAAATAAATCTAGATTTTTTTAATATAAAAATAATTTGGAAGCCAATCCGATGTGTCACGTAATTAGTCTCTTAAGTATGTAGTCACGTGGGTTTCATTTATAGTCGACACGTATGAAAAAATATCTATTGTCATAGGTTAATTTGTTAAAGGAATCGTTGTACATTGAAGGATTGGTCTATGAATTTTGGAGGAAAATATTTTAGTTAATCCAAAAAAAATAATTAGGAAATTATTAGATTAAACTAAATTGGTATATTATTTGACTTAAGTTGTCTGCGGTCGCAATTATGTGATTGAAGGTAGTCGCGAGCTCATGGGTCTGAAAAAAAATAAACGGTTTTTATTTCAAGATTGAAATTTGTATTTATAAAAATATTAGGTTTAATTGTAGTTTTATTCTCTCTATTTTTATTGATTTACGAAATTGATCCTCATATTTTATTCGACAGTTTTGGTCCCTCCCTCTAATTAACATCATGAAATTTAAATAAAACGTCGTAGAAATTCAGATTTCAACTTCGGAAATTCTTCATATTGTTAATTTAATTAATGACATATAAATAACTAGTTTTTTAGATAGTTTTATTATTTATATCATATAATTGTAAGTTACGTTATTGAAAATATGTCAAATTGTTACTTTTTAATTCAAAAATTTGATAGAAAGACTAAAATTGTCAACTTTAAAATAAAAAAACTAATATCGTAAATTAATAATAATAGTAAGACTAAATTTACAATTAAATCTAAATATTAAAATCAAATTTCGTACACTCGTAATATGCTTTCGAAGTACATTTAATCCAAATTCTGTATAATGACAGGAAAACTTTGATCGGGGGACAAGATCGTCAAAAAGTTTTTTTTCTTTACAAGTTTTTTTAATTTTTTAAGGGAAATATTTGTTAAGAAATTAAGAATTAAAATATATTGTTGAAAGTTGTTCATTCAAAGTTTGGATATCTTAAAAAGTAATATTTTTTATATAAATTTTTTGGCTGCCTTCTTTTTTTTATTGTTTAATAAGTGCTCCAGAAAAGTTTGTTGGCATAACCTATTTTTTAAATATACATATAAAAATTCGAGTAAAACCATAATGCAAGAGTGTTGATGAAAAATAAGTTGAGTCTTTTAATTTTAAATAATTTGTTTGAAGTTTTAACATACATACCGTTTTTCTAATTAAAAAAAAAAACCATACTGTTTAAAATAAAGAAGCTGAAATTTCAACTACGTGTGCAAAATTTGAAAGAGCAAATTCTTTGTAACTACTGATTGTATAAATTAACTGATCAATCAGTCTATTTATTATAGTTGAAAATTATAGTTAACTAATCAATCGATTAAGTAAACTAGAACAAGCGTAAACGTGTGCTTCCCTAGAATTTTCTGTTCTGGGATCCCTATTATTTTTAATGATTCAATATTGTTGAAATAGGACACGTGATTCTTTAAATTAAAGATAAAAAGAAAAACAATGTACGAGGTTGTTTTTATTAAATTTTAAATATTACTTTTTGTAAATAAAAAAAATAGTTAATAGATGAGGTAACGGATACAATTCTAATAGAGAAGGCGTTGTATAACTGCGCGTTACTTTCTTGAAATACAGAAAAAGTAATCACTTACCTAATCAAAATTCTTCATATAATTAGATAAGATTACAAATTAGAGGACTGTCTTTAGGGTTAAAGGTAATTGCATTAACCAATTATAAAAAGGTAATTGCTTTAACCAATTATAAAAAAGTAATGTCATGTTAGCAATTTTAATGTTGATGGTTTACAATAACAATTGTATATATAAATTTTTTTAGTTATTGCATATCAATCCTATTTTTTTATTTATTTACCTTTTTTAAAATTATTTGTATATCAAGTTTTTAATTTGTTGGCAATTTTTTTTAAATATTTATTTTGAGTAATTATTTATAAATTAATTTATAATTTTTTTATTAAATTTGTTTCGTTTATTATTTTCGTATTTATTTTTTAAGTTTTTCTACTTTTTAAATTATTTGCATATCCACTTTTGTAATTTACTAACATTTTTTTTTAAAATTATTTTGTTTTATTTCGAGAAATATTTTTTTTATAATTTTGAGTAACTATTTTTAAATCAATTTATAATTATATTGTATTAAATGTGTGTTTCCTTTATTATTGTTGTATTTATTTCTCAAATTTATTACTATTTTTGTACTATTTTATTGAATTTTTTTAAAAAAATAATACTAATGGAACTTTCATAAGTCATATTTAGTCTAAATAGTTAACATTGAACTGTTATATCATCGAAATTTAAATTTGTAAGTTATAATCAATCTAATTATTTAAAATTAAATCGTTGGATTAAGCATTAGATTGTTGAAATTATAATTATTAAGTCATAGTTAGTCTAATTAAGTTAAATTAAGCTGTTAAATTATCAAAATTAAATTTATAAGTCATGTCATCAAAATTAGATTGAATATGACTTATAATATATAATTTTGATGATCAAACGGTTTAAACTTAACTAATTAGATGGACTATAACTTAGATATTTTAATTTCAATGATTCAACGGTTCAATCTAAACTAATTAGACTGACTATAATTTATAAATTATAATTTCGATGATGCAAAGATTCATTCTTAACTAGTTAGAATAATTATTACTTAGAAATTTAAATTTCGATGATCTATCAATTTAATCTTAACTAATTAAAGCGATTATGATTTAGAAATTATAACTTATACAATTCAACGGTTCAATCATAATTAATTAGACTAATTATGACATACAAATTTTAATTTTGACGATCCAAAGATTAAATTCTAAATAATTAGACTAAATATGATTTATAAATTATAGTTTAAATGATCATACAGTTAAATATAACTTAATTAGACTAACTATGACTATAATTTTTTAGTTACGTTGGTATGAGGATTCAATCAACTAATTAGTATAATTATTAATTAAAAATTTAAATTTTAACGATTTAGCATTTCAATCTTAGCTGGTTAGACAAACTATGATTTAGAAATTATAATTTAAATGATTCAACGGTTTAATCTCAATTAATTCAACTTAAATATGACTTCGAGATTTTAATTTCGATGATATGAGAGTTCAATATTTACTAATTAAATTGACTATGATTTAGAAATTTAAATTTTGGCGATCAAATGGTTCATTCTTAATTAATTAGATAAATTACGATAATTAAATTTTAATTTTGATGATCCAACGATACAAATTTAACTAATTATATATAATATAACTTCAAAATTATTATTTCGATTATTCAACGTATTTGGATTAATAGCGTTTTGACTTAATTGCAATTTTAATTTCCTAGTTATACTAATTCATGAAATTGATTATCTTATTTTAAAAGTCGACAATTTTTGTCTTTTTCTTTAATCTTTTAACTAAAAAAAGAATAATGTGGGATATATTGAATAACGTGATATACCATACGATAATATAGACTAATTAACAACTATGAATTTAAAATAAAACGTCGTAAAAACTTAGAATTTAACTTCAATTTTTTTTCTTTATATTTTTAATTTAATTAATGACATATGAATAATTAATGTATCTAGATGATTCTATATCATTAAATTGTATGTTACGTCATTTAAAATATATCAAATCATCAATTTTAATTTAAAAATATAAAAAATGGACAAAAATGTCACTATTTAAAATAAGCCTAGTGCTTTTGGTCGGTGTAACTTAGGACGAATTTGGTTTTATTTCTCGTATTTTGGAGAAAAAAAATCCAGCTCTATATTACATAGACTAAAAGCATTATTAACCATTTCAATTTTGATGATCCGCAACTTTATATTAAAAAATTAGATTAATTATAACTCATAAATTATAATTTCAATAATCCTACAACTCAGTGTTAGCTTATTAGTAATTAGGTTAACTATAACTTAAAAATATAAATTTCGATGATTTAACGATTCAATGTTACTAATTTCAATTGTTAAATGGTTCAATATTTACTAATTAGACAAACTATCATTATAAATTATAATTTTAATAATCTACCGTTCAATCTTAACTAATTAGATAACATATGATTCAAAATTATAATTTTGATGATTGGTTAAATCTTAACTAAATAGACCAACTATGAACTATAAATTTTAATTTTGATGATCCAACAGTTTAATCTTAACTAATTCAACTAAATATAACTTAGAAATTCTAATTTTGATTATCTCACGATTCAATCTTAACCATTAGATTAACTATGACTTTGAAATTATTATTTTAATGATACAATGATTCAATATCAACTAATTAGATAAATTATGATTATAGAATTTTAATGATCTAATGGTATAATTTTTTTACTTCAATTAATAAGTAATATAATATATAAATAAATATTTAAATTTTATAATTTAATATATATATATATATATATATTATACTAGATTAACTAATATTTTTCATAATAATCAATTTAGTTTGGTGGCAAAGAGCTAACATTTAAACTCAAAAGGTTATGGATTTGATCTCTTTTGAGATTTAAAAACGTTTTTTCCGCAAAATTATTAAAAAAATTATAAATACCGAGTAATTAGTTAAAAATAAATAAATAATTATTGAATAATTAAATAAATACTGGATAATAAAAAATAATACATGTAAAAAAACTCAAAAAATAAATAAGAAAATCTTGTAAAAAAAACTATAATATGAAAGGAAATCAAATTAAAAAGAAAATCTTGTAAAAAAACTATAATTTTAAAGAAAATCTAATTAATACCAAAATTTTAAAGAATGAAATACAAAAATATTAGAAGAAATTAGTTTAATTTTAATTAACATAAAGACGTAAGTGCAATGTAAGAGTGAAATTACACGGTAGCTACACCACACTTTATAGTTTAACTTTATCTCATTAAATCAAATGACAATTAGTATCGGTTATTAACTTTACCGAGAAAATTTGGTTTTGTCCAATTCAATAGAATGTTCCTTGTCTTTATTTGATGTTAGAACGTTTTTAGGAATATTAAGGTTAAAAAAAAAAATAGTTTTTTTATCAATAAATTGTTGTGTTATAAAACTAACACATCACATGGAGTCCGTATGGATTTACTCTCACAAAGTAAAGAGTGGATAATAACTTTTACGAGCACCCATCGTTCTATTGGAAAACGTTAAAATATATCACATGTGTGGTGCCATTACTTACGATAGTACACTGAAAACTTATTAAAAGTTTGTAGACCAAATTTCTAAAAATATAGGATAAGAAGGAACTCCAAATAGTTAATTTTAAGTATATGTTAAATTTGCTAAATTTTGTAAAAAATAAATTCGTTAAATTTTCTTTTAACATAATATTTTGCCACCATTGTTTATATTTGTACCAACACTCAAAATAATAAAGGAAATTTAAATTGACTCCTAATTTAATAGTTGTAAGATTATGGACGAAATGGAAGTGGTCACAGCTACCCAAAATCTTTGAGAATTTTTTAAAATATTGATTTATTATTGAATAATGTTATTGAAGTACAAATTGAGATGAGACACAAATATAATAATCTCTCGTTTTAAATTTTGTGTTATAGTAATATTACTATATTTTTTATATAATACATTTGTCATATAATTTGATTAATAAAAATTGATCTATTTGATTCTAATTTATGAACATCAATTTTTATTGACCAAATTACAAATCTAAATGTCTATTATAAAAAAAATGAAAGAATTATTTATAAAAAATATTACAAAAACAACTACTAAAGTTATAAAATAAGCTAATTTTTTTTAATCTAAACTTCATCTATGCGCGCTGTGAATTTTATATAGAGATATAAAAATCAAACTAAATATCCAACGATCCCAAAAAATTAACTAAAACTAATCAAAGTAGTTTGATATTTTTTATGAGATTGAGTCTAAATTGAACTAAACCAATAAATCCAATTTTTATTGATTTGAGATATAGTTTCACGTAATTTTAAAATAAATTTTATAATACTCAAAACAAACCATTATCTTTTATCATCACCTTGAATGTATTTTAATAATTATATATATTGTTTTTATCCTTATAGTAAAAAAATTTGTATTAATAGTATAAAAATTTAGATTTAATTTATATACTTCAACGATGTCAAGACATTTTTTTATTGTATCAAAAAATATATTTTACATTGTCAATTAATCATAATCGATAGATTAATAAAACAATTTAACTTTTATCATAATTAGTTTTAAAATCACACTTACGGATGATTGCGATGTGCTGACAGTGTAAAACTTTTTATATTGACAAAACATAACAATTAAACTGTAAAAAGTTAAATATTTAAAAACTAATTTTTAATTATTAAAATTGTTAACCAAAATTTGATCTAATACATCTATCTCATGGATGTTCGCAATAGTACTCAAATGAGAAGGAGATTTAAAGTAGTTATCATTTACAATTTTTTTGATAATTTAAAAATAAAAAATGCTAATGATATCACCAAGTATAAAAGAAATTCAAAGTAACGATCACTAACAACCTATTTTACTTTTAAAGTAATGGACTAGGTTTAACTATTTACCAAAAAATAAAGCACACAATTAAAAAAAACTAAACCTTAAACACACAAAGCCCATAACAAAATGGAACAGGTTGTAATCATAATTGAAAATTTTACCCCATACCCCCCCCCCCTAATTATACTTATACTCCCAAATTAAAATTGAAATGATATATTTGTCCTCGTATAAATAATAAAATCTCTAAAAATTTACAATTTTTTATTTTAAGATTTCTGAAACTCAAGAGTAAGTTTTTTTCCTAAATTTCTGGAGAACTTGAATACAAGTTTTTCGGTACACAAGATGCACTTTGGAAAACTTATTTGAAGTTCTGCGGTATAGAAGCTACTACCGAAAAACATTTTTTGAAGTTCTCCAGTACGGAAGACTCTTCCGAAAAACTTTTTTTAACTTCTCCGGTACAAAGTCTTGTTCATGAAAACTTGATACTCAACATTTTTTGTAGTTACCGAAGAACTTGAACATCAAGTTTCCCAGAAGTTATATATATATTATTTTAATTAATTATAATTTTATAAGTAATTGTGATTTATTTATTTTAATTTTTTAATTTTCAGTGGACGCACGAGGAAGAGACGGAAAAATCATACGAATTACACGTGATATTGATACTTCTACATCGTCCGCAATGAATCCCCCATAAAGGATTCGAGCGACAGCTTCAAGGAGAAGAAGACATATGATAATTGAAGACGATGATGAGGGACATCATGATCATGGATTTATCCCAGATGTGACTATGTATCAGCAGGAGGAGCCTTCTACATTGCACGAGGAGGATGTGGTACATGAGCAGGTGGATGTACATGAGCAGGAGGAGGCTGCACCTGTTCATGAGAGAGAGCATATGGAGGAAGGGCATGATGGAGCTGAGGGACCTGATGAGCTCACACGGTATCCTGAAGGACCTTATGATTTGTTTGTCCTTACATGATATTGTCATCATGTTTCAGTTAGACTATGGTTTGGTGAGGTACATTAAATTAATTATTACTTATAGTGCATTCAAAATATTTAAATTAATTATTATTTTTGGTCTATATTTAATTTTAATGTCATATATTTTCTTTGTATACAGAAGCGTCCATTGCTGAAAATTGTATCGCATGGAAAGAAAATGCAACAATTTACCTCGTCGATACTTCCGCGACCCATAGAGAACTGAGTGAATTTGTCAGGTTTGAACTCATTACAACGGGGTAGTTTGAAGATGATCGACAACAACCTGATATATGCGTTTGTTGAAAGATGGCATTCCAAGACATCGTCATTTTCACATGTCATTTGATGAAATGACGATTACTTTGGATGATGTTGTCAATCTTCTGAGATTACCTGTTAGGGATGAGTTCTACAGTCCACCCGATGTAGATAGAGTAACGACATGTAAAAAAGTTTTATGGAATATACCTTATGTACCGGAAAACTTTAAAAAAGTTTTTCAAAAATATACTATGTATCGAAAATCTTATTACAAGTATTCAGATAATTACTAAATGTTTTTTTTACGGCTCTGAAAATAAGAAAATGGTGAAAAAAAATTTACCTTAAATTGTATGAAATAGTAACAAAAAAATTGAGGATATTTTTAGTATTTTGAAATTGTTTTGGGGGCACAGAGTAAATTTTTCTAGAAACAATGAAAGGCTCCAAAAATAAGGCCCAAATTAGATTTATAGTTGAAACAAATGGTTCACAAACAAATGAATAGTTTTATGAACACTTTACCATATACCTCGACTCTTATACCTATACCCCACAATTTTTATAAAGTGTCAACTTTACTTTTGATTTTTTATTTTATTTTATAAATTAATTTGTTTTTTACCATCCAAAGATTTTCAGAAAATTTGGGAGTTTCAAGTTTTTCGGAATAAGATGTGTATTGAAATTTTAAAAAAAAAAATTCATAATATAACTAATGTATCGGAAAATTTAGAGTTACAAGTTTTTCGGTACAAAATATTATTTTTTTTTGTAAAAAAAAAATTAGACTACCGAAAAACTTGGGAGTTTCAAGTTTTCCGAAATAAGTTGTATATCGGAAAACGTAAAAACAAGTTTTCCAATACAAAATATTTTTTTAAAAAAAAATTGTTTCTAAGTTTCTATAAAATTTAGGGGTTTCAAGTTTTTCGGTACACCATTTTTTTTAAAAAATATATTTTAAATTTTTAGAAAACCTGGGGTTCAAGTTTTCCTAAGCAAGATGGGTAACGAAAAATTTGAATTTTTTTTCTCTAAAATATAGGTTATATATCAGAAAACTTGGGGTTTCAAATTTCCCTGTAAGAACATTTTTTGTTTTTAAAAAATTAATTTTTAAATTACCGAAAAATTTGGTGGTTTTAAATTTTCCGGAACAAGTTGTGTAATGGAAAACGTAAAAAAAGTTTTTTGATACATAATATCTTTTTTTGAAAAACAATTATTTTTAAGTTTATGGAAAACTTGAGGGTTTCATATTTTCTAGAACAAGATTATACCCGAAAAACTTAAAGGAAAAAAATTTGAAGTATAACATATGTACCGAAAAAAAAACTTTAACACTCATTTGTGTATCGAAAAACTATTGATATTGTGAGTGAAAATAAAAACTTTTAATATTTATATGATAGTAAAAACGTCATTTCAGTAGGGAGAAGAGTATAATACAAAGGATAAAGGTATAGTTTTCTAATTTTATTCCTATCAATTTGATATTCACAGTAAAAAAATTCAGATCCAGCTCCCATCATACTCAAACTACAAAATTTTTGGTATACAATATTTTTTCTCCAAAACTTATAGTTTATTAGTTACATATTAGAGTTTTCTGTATTGAAAAATATATGGTATATATATATTTAAAATTTTTGGTATTGAAATTTCTGATACATATTAAAAATCAAATCAAATAAGAAATTTTTTGGTATACATAAAAAAAAACAAAAAAACAAAAATGACATAAATTTTTTAATACACATCAGACAACAAATAAAGTTACATACAACAAATTTCAAAAACAAAATATTAGAATTAATTTTTAACTTTTGTATTGTCTGAGACATATTTTGAGAATTTCATACAAAATGTAGAGTATGGGTCAGATTGTTGGGGTATGGAATTTAATTGTCCAACAAATGGGCTACATGAAAAAGATGGGTTTCAAAAGGAACAAAGGAAAGTAAGAAAATAAAATATATTTTTTGGCATGTTATCAATTGGCCCACTTGCACATTTTCACTAAAATACGGAATAAGATAAACAAATTCAAAGATTGTGAAATAAACAAAGTTTGAGGACAACATTGGGCCATTACAGGTCGCCCAATTTCTTTCATAAAATAATTAATTATTTATATGTCATTAAATAAATTATAAAAATATTTTTTTTTAAATGAAAATTAAATTTTCAAAAAATTTATTATGATTTTATAGATGTTAACTATTTTATATCATGTTATTTAAACAATGTCACTTTGTTATTTTTTAGTTAAAAAATTATAATAAAATATCAAAGCTGACATATTTTAAAATAAAACAATCGATTTTCTGAATTAATAAAAAAATTATAATTACAGTTAAATCTATTCATTAATAATAAGTAATTTGATTTAATTTTGGTGGATAAAATACGAGTATTCAAAAAAAAAAAGTGTAAGATAAAGGACATCAGAAATCATACATGTCCATACTTAACACTCATCCTTAGTAAAATATATCTTATCTACATACTAGTACAATTTAATAAAATTAAGTACTCACAAAAGAAAAAACTCAAACTACTCTTAATCCACTTTTATTAATTGGGGATGTATCGATATATTTGTACATTATTATTAATTATTAATTGTAATTTGACATAAAATTATACTTTCACGGTTTTTTCTTCTTTTTTCTCTTTTTTTCTTCTTCTCTATTACTATTCCCTTGTTTTCTTTTTATTAGTTTGTTTTTTCAATAATCACTCAACTTTATCAAGAGAACAAATTTTTTACATTTATTCTTTTTCTTCTATTTTTATAAATTATAAATTCAACTTTGTAAAAAGATAGTAGTACTTTGTCAAGTTTGTATTTTTTTTGTACATTTTCATTCTTTTTCTATTTTTTAAAAAATAATAAATGAACTGAAAAAAAAAAACAGAAGGAAGTAGAGAAAACTTGGGCTCAATTTTTTTTTTCAAGTTAGATATCTTCTTCTTTTTGAAATAGATTAGTAAAAAAAATAAAAAATAAAAAGAATGAAGAAGAATAGTAAATATAGATTCTTTTTTTGTTTTACTTATTTTATTTTTCTAATTTTAAAAATTAAAGAAGGAAGAAGGATGAAAAAGAGTCAATATATAGAGACAAGTTCTCCATGCGAATTATTTAAAAATATTTATCATACACAAGATAAATTATCATTGATAAAATTGAACTATTATACATGAGTCAAGATCTTATTAATTATTATTTTTTCAAATAATTAACATATATGAGACCATTTTTCACAAAATAACTAACGAAAAAGTTGACAATTTTGAGACTAAACTATCATACAAGTAACAAATTTTTACCGATAAAATTTCAAAACAAACTATAATACACAAAGCAAATTATTACTAGTGAGGTTGAATTATATATCATACATCATTCATCGATCTCACTGATAAAAATTATAAAATAACTATCATACGTCAAACAAGTTTTTACTTGTGAAAATAAACTATCATATGCAAAACAAATTGTCACTTGTAAAATTGAACTATCATACGTGAAAAAAGATTCACTTATTAAAAATATCAAAATAATTATCATATACCTGACAAGATCTCAATGATAACCTTCTTAAATTATATTTTTAATTTATGATAAAATAATAATAAATTATGCACGATGGATCAAGAAAAGACCCATCACACCCTCAGTTTTAACATCCAATAAACATGTAATTAAATTGAGTAATTACGCAATTGATTTTCTTCAACCATAAAAATATTTCATTCATATCAAAAGGGTGATATACCACATAATGATTTTACATGAACATTAACAATAGTTCAAACTAAATTAGAAATCCTAATTTAGAAAGTGATAAATATAAGACACGTAAGCAAACATTAAAGTGCATAAAACATTACTCCTCAAAGTCCTAATGCATTATCCTCATTTCAAATCAAAAAGAGTGATCTCCAAAATATTAATTTCTTCATCAATAATTAATTTCTTATAAATGAGATTTTAGTGAATGAACAAGTTTTACAGAATGATCGTGTCTTCAAATATCTTAGAGATATATTTTTCTTGTTTAAGAGGTGTTTTGTGCTTTTTTTACTTCTTTGGAGGACCTTCATCAGCCTGATGAGGTTCCATTGGCTAGAATGGTCTTCGTATCATCTTTAGCTAATGAAGAAGAGTAACCCCCAAAATAGAAGCTATCTACAAATTCACTCTATAACTCTCACTATATCAAATCCTAAATTAAGAATCAAAGTGATTTTATTGGTACCACCCCCATTTTACAAAATCGAAACTACTCGGTGAAGGAAAAATAAATTATAAAGATAATTTGTATAAAAATTTACAAAAATCTAAAATTACATGATATACTACTCGTATACATCAAAGTTAACGACTTTTATGTTTTTATTAAATATCGTTAATTATTATGAATCTTTGTCATTAATTAAATTATTTTATATTTGTGTAAAATTTTATATGAATAATCTATATGAAATAAACTTTTAATCTAATGGTATATTTTGTAAAATTTGTATCGATTAGTACATTATCAAACGGTGTAGTATTGGTATTATATTACATTTGTGTAATTTGATCTCTCATTATATATATATATATAGAAGATGAAGATATGTTGACTCCTTGAGTAACTTTGTGATGAGTTATTTCGCTTAATACAAATAATTTCATAAATTCAACCGTAAAATAAAAAGTTTTTATTTAGTAGATCAACTCCATAAATTTTTATAAACTTAAAATTATTTGATAATTCGTTTTATAAATTCAACCGTAAAATAAAAAGTTTTTATTTAGTAGATCAACTCCATAAATTTTTATAAACTTAAAATTATTTGATAATTCGTTAAATAATTTTAAATGAACATAAAATAAACTTTAAAAAAATATAAATAAATATCAATGATTAAATTACATAACTACGAATTTTAGATTTATATAAAATTTTGTGTTTGATCATGAATATATTATAAGAATAATCAACGGTTGGATTTATAAAAATCATCATTTATATTGAGTTATTAAAATAAGTCATTACATAGTTACTTTTGAAATCAACAAATCCTTTTATATATATATATATATATATATATATATATATATATGAAAATGTTAAATGTTAAGATGAAAAACAATAACAAAAAGCAACAAGTCATATGTGTAATTTTTTAAATTGGTTTGACTATTTCAACTCATTATTTTAGAGTGCAATTAGTTTTCCTAACTTACAAATTTAACTTTCATGAATTGTTGGTGAAAAAGTCTATTATAAGAGATCGTATTTATTTTTAAATAATCACTTTTAAGAGTTTTTATTTATTTATTATTATTATTTTAAAAATAAATATAAAATCTAAAACAATTTAAAATAATAAGCTATTATAAATAGCATTTTATAAAAAAACTTTTTTATTACTGATTTTTTATAAAAAAAATATTTCTATTAATAAACACAATATTTTCTACATTTAAAAAAGTCTAACAAATAACTATATATAAGATATTAAAATCCCTTTTTTTATAATACACAAATACAGATCATAAATCTTCCTCTTAACAAAGATGGAAAACAACTTTTGTTTTCACATACTATGCTAATATTTTTTTTATTAGTCATTTTTATAATATTTTTGTGTTATAGGTATGTAGTATCTATCAATCACGGTTTAAAAATGACTGATTTTCATTAAAAAAAATTGTTGGACATAGACGGTAGATTATGGTCTCCCGAAGTAAGAATCCAATGCATCAAGCAACTTTAATAATGATGGAAGCTATATAATCAATTTTTATAATCTATCTTCTCCACTATTTTAGACAAACATCCCGCAATAATTAGTGTGATAACATGAAATATTGTGTTCATTTAGTGGTCGCGCTCTTGATTAGTGGTTGTGTTTTCTAAGTGCTTTTATCAACTATGATACAGATAAATAAAATATAATAATCTCCGATGCAAATATTCACATTGGACCCCTTTTAGAGACAAGGGTCTGTAGTAGGGGGGGTCCCAATTTGGTCCCAATTTCAAAACCACTTTTTGATTATAAAAGAAACAAAAGTTCAAACCGTTATTATTCTCCAAATTCAACAAAGTTCAATTCTCCAATAGGTGAAGTTGCTACATTCTAATTTGTGATTTGTTGTCTGTTTTGGATAACGCCTAAAGAAGTTATATAAAAGAATGTCCTACAACCTATATAAATATCCTTTTTCTTTTGAAAATATAATCTTTTTTGGTTCAAAACTTAATATAAACATTTTTTTTGTCTGTAAAACTTATATAAATATTTAATGATAGTTAAAATAAAATATGGAAATATAATAATGGAAACATATTGCAACATTTAGATTTGAAAATTTGAACATACAATAAAATCCATTGATTCCTTCTAATGTTTTAACAGATAACACTCTTGTCTCCTACTAAACACCAATTGCCCAATCTTGTTAATGCCTTCTCAAACAACGAGAAGTACCCCCAAAAAAGCCATAAAATGCCTTGTCTATGAGGTAGCAATTGAAAAAAAATCCCTTTGAATCAGCAACACATTATGATTGATGCTGTTTAATGCATATCCAAAATAAAACAGCACGATTCAATCCATCATCAAAAAACCTACTTGCAAGTCACTGCCTTAGCTTCAGTTTCTGCCTCATCAATATGTTCCTCCACGGTCACCGCCTTGCCATCAGGGCCTTTCCTACGCTTCTGAGGACGTTTCAGATCATTGTCGTTAATTTCCTCCAATATTTTTTCACTTGAATCACTGGGTTTTGAAACATCAGTGTCCTCGTCCAGCTTCGGAATTTCATCATTTTTAGCACTTGATTCTTCAGAATTCTCCTCCACCTTAGCACTTGATTCTTCAGAACTCTCCTCCATCCGTTGTTGTTCAGCCTGTTGCTGGAGTGATTCTATGACACCCATCATTTCCCTGTTAACCTGTTATAATACAGAAATAATCAAAATAAGCCTTCTTATAGTTTTATTGATGTAGAGAACAAAAATATTTGCAGATTGGGATACAAAACGTTTCATAGTAAATTAGGAATACAATTAAAAGGAACTCCAAGTATTCAATTTGAAGTTTAATAATTCATTCCATATTTGATTGATGCAAATATAAATCCTGATAACAAATATGATTATTAAATCACATTACAAATAATCAATGCAATCTTTTCATAAAGATCTATGTATAAATATGTGCCGTAGTACCTGTGGATTCTGAAGGTAATCAGCAATGTCAGTTGAACAGGTAGGGCATTTCATAACATTCTTCTGTGCACGCAAAGTGCGCCCACTCTGAGATGCTCTCTGCCTGATATAACTTTGGCCAGAAAAAGCACCCTCCAGGCAGGCTTTGCAGAAGTTATGAGCACAAGGTGTAGTAAGAGGGGAAGCCAACACCTTGCGGCATATATTGCAACCAAACTCTGAAAAAACAACGAACACAGAGGCAAAAGTTTTATTAACGTAACAATTTTACTATATACTTATAACAAGTACAGCTTCCAATAACAGTGACCAAAGAAAAAGGAAAAGAGGTTAAAAGTTATATCCAAGGATCATATATATACCTTTCAATAGCCTATCTTTGATCTTGAAGGACACTTTTTTAGCACTTGGCCTGACAACTGTTATTTTTGTTCCATCAATAGGATCCACAATGTTCACTGGCTTCTTACTTAGTGGTGGAGGCTTCTTCCACAACCAGCATCCCTTTTCCTCCTGAAAATTAGACAAATGAACATACTGAGACACACTTACAAAATATATAGAAGAAGAGATAAGGTGGGAAAAAAACATTCCTCTATCAAAGAATTCTCTCAAAAACTAGCCTTATAAGAGTTGAGTGTCTTATAGAGGACAAAAATTATATCTAGAAAACAATGAAGAAATGAAAGTAAATAAAACACTAAAGTCTCATTAGTAGATAACACCACTTACATCAAAGTCCCATGATGGATCACCCTTTCTTTCAGTAATATCAACTGCCTCCTTAAACTCCTTAATTTTAGGCAATGGACGGGGACGATCTCCAGATAAATCACTGCAAATGAACAAAATGAATTGAACTGATCAAGTTCCATACTTTGTATATATGCAATCGCACAAACAGATGGGAAAATGAGAACTAAGGAACCAAAACCAACCTTGTCCATGGAGCTGGTTCATTGTCACACCTCACAAACAAATACCTGCAAACCTTATGACCCTGATGACAAATAGATTGATAATCAATTAGGTTTCACTCAATGTATTTAATAATTGAATAAATGCAATGATTTGTAATTACAAACAAGAATCATCACACTTACTTGTTTTCCAACTTTGCGCCAGCACTTCTCAATTCTATAAACCCCATCATATCTCACACCCTCTGGTGGTGCATAAGCAGAACGTTTCTCCTTGTGGGACCTGAAACAAATACACGAATCCATTAACAAAATATCATATACCAATTTACGAAAAAATGCAACAACAAAAATCATTACATAACATCATAATGAAAATAAACCAATAAGGAATCAATCAATCAATTGAATTCAATGTAACTCATAAAAACAACTAACCTAACAACACGAACAGGATAGCCTTTACGACAACTGACTCTCAAAGCCTCATTCATGTTCTCAAACTGCTGATCAAAGGACTGATCTTTGTTGGTACGCTTGTTACCACTTAGATCCCTTCCACCACTACCAGTGTAAAGGAACCACTCACCGTGATCTTCGTCATCAACATAGCCACCAGAAAGAGCAACAGATTGAGCACCATGAGTACTCTGACCAGCAATTCCAGCAACATGGGGGAAATGAGCACCCCATTGCCTACATTCCATTCTATCCTCCCATGTTTCTCCAACAAGAACCCCTTGATTCCTTATTGGATCATTCTCAGCACTAATAGGTCCAAAATGATCCTTCGGAATTGTCACAAATATTTTCCCACTAGCAGCATTAGCCTTCCCTGACTTCTTTGCTCTCTCAGTGGTGTAAGCAGTATCAGGACGCTCATCATTGCCAACAAAGTGATAAACTTTGTGAGCACTACTCCCTCCAACATTCTCCGATTTCGCTAACTTAGCCATACGAATCGCAATAGCTAATTGTGCATTGATCCTCGGATTACTAGCCATCTTTGGTGGGATTGAAGTCCTGCAAATCGCACAAGTTCTTTTTCCTTGCTGAATCCATTTCTCAAAACACTTCAAACAAAAATTGTGCCCACATGGAGTCTGAAACCAATAACAACAACAACAATCAATAAATCAATCTCGAATATTAATTTTAATTAACCCAAATAATTAATGTACTTCATCTTCACTTAAGATCGAATCAATCACACTGAAATAAAATCAGCCCGATAAATTCAATCTTATCAAACAATATCTTATTAAAACCTAATATTTTTAAGATCGAATCTTCAAAAAATCTAATCGATTCTTCAAAAAATCTGATCGATTCTTCAAAAAATCTAATCGATTCAATCTCACGAAACAATGTAGCAAAAAATCCATTTCAAATAATAATTTCAATAAAACCAAAATACTTTAACCTGACAGAGTTTGGCTCTGTTAGGTTATCTGATCGAATCGATATTAACAAACAATGTAAACCGAGAAATTAATAAGAGAAAATAAAAAATAAAAAAGGTAAAGAAACTAACAGTGACGGGTCTCTCGGGCAACTGCATGCAAAAGGAACAGTTAAGAGAACCATTCAAGATATCAAGGACGCCATTAGTTTTAGTTTTGTTTGAATTAGAATGATCGGAAGTAGGATTAGAAGAAGATCCACCAACGAGTTCTTGACGCTTCTTCGCTTTATCTTCATCGGTAAGAGAAGGATCATTTTCAATAGCGCGAATAGCGGAAACAAGTTCGCCGGCGATGGAAGGAGCAGGAGCATCAACGAGTTGAGAACAATCAGGACATTCCCAATCGAGAAGAGTTGTCGGAACAAGGGGTAAACATGGAACATGCCAAGGAGTAACACATGTTCGACAGTGAAGTGTTTCAGTTTCCAAAGGTTTCGATTTGCAGAGCATGCAGAAGCCATCGGAGTCGCAGGGAAGTTGTTTGTTTGGCTGCGCCATTTGGTGTGATGTCACTGCGATTTTCTTTCTCTTTCGTTTTTCTCGCTTTCTCTTTTCTTTTTTTCTTTTTTTTATATTGAAAAAAATGAAATGATAGTGATATTTTCGTATGCTATTTTTTCTTCCCCTTTTATAGGGAAATATCCAAACATTTTTTCCCTAGCGAGGGAATCGCGCTTTTGAATTTTTACGCTTTTTTCTTTTCCCTCTTTTTTTTCCCTGCTTTTTTTATTTCCCTCTTAGCTTCGTGTCTGTTCGTTTTCAATTTCAACGTTCCTTATTTTAATAATAATTTAATTTAATAATAATTTTTTGGTATGGACATCTATTCACTTTGGCTATTTAATATTTTTTTAATTAAAGTACTACTATTATTATTTTTTATTTGGTAACGTTATGAATCTTATTTTTATTAAATTATGTAATGGTGTATCTCAATAGACATTTATTATTATATCTATTGACTTCGTGCCTATTAACTTCGTCCATGTTCACGAACAGACACGAAATATAAATATATTTTTTTATTGTGTTGAATAAGTATAATATTATTTAATAAAATCTATTTATTAAATTCATGTATCTTTACAGAATTTATAAAGGATTTGAATATAAATATTATTTTTCTTTATTATGTTGACTAAGTATAATATTATTTTGTAGAATCTATTTACTAAATTTATATATCTTTACAAAATTTATAAAGGATTTAATGGATAAGTCCTATTAATGTAAACAACTTTGTTAATTAATATGAGTCATAAATTATATAAATATTGAAACTATGCATTTATAATTATGTAATGAAATGATTAAATAAATGGTTTTTATTAATTGACAACATTAAATTTTTTTTTATGCCATCAATGCATAC
The DNA here is from genome assembly GCF_000331145.2 of Cicer arietinum. Classification (NCBI taxonomy): domain Eukaryota; kingdom Viridiplantae; phylum Streptophyta; class Magnoliopsida; order Fabales; family Fabaceae; genus Cicer; species Cicer arietinum. Next base: position 52,392,397 of record NC_021161.2, read on the forward strand.
TCTTTTTTTCTCTTTTATAAAATGTTTTAAGAGTTTAAATCATGTCAACTCTTTTAATTTTTTAATATAAATAGATTAATTATTATGCATTGACAATATCAATTTTTTATACTATTGACACATCACAACCATTCATAGTTGTAATTTTTAATATAGTTACAATAAAAATAAAATATTTTTAATAATTTGACGGTTGAGATTGATTGATAATATAATTTTTTTTTACAACGGTGGATATAAATTAAATCGTAATATAAAATTTATTTTCTTTTTTATAAAATATTGCAAATAATTTTTGTAGTAATAATTTATAAAATTTATTTTTTGCAATAATAATGTAAATTTATTTTAACATATATGTCTAATCAAAACACATTGTAGTGTCACTTTCTTAAGTTAACTCTTAATATATTTTTACGAAAACCTATAAGTAATTTATTGCCACTATAAGAAAATAGTTAATTTGCAAGGAACAAATATTGTAGAAAATGCACCAAATTTGCAAAAACACATTTGCGAGGAACTTTCCAATAGATATGATTTGATAAAAAAACATTGGTCACAAATATTTTTTATTATTAATATATACAAATTAAATTCATTATTTTAATATTATTTACATCAAATTTCATCAGTAAGTATTTCTATGTATAGTTTTTAATAAAGTTTTAAAGAATTTAAATATAAAATATGGATTTAGTAAAAAGAACTGTATAGTAATAATACATTATTACTTTTAAAAATTAATAAAAAAAATATATCATTGTCTTACAAAATTAATAAAAAAAATTAATAAAAAAAAATTATTATCTTGTTTAGTTATATTGTATTACAAAATTCATTTTCATTATACTTATTACTATAATATACTAATAAATATATGTGAATTTGATTGAATTGTGCCTTAAAAAGATTACATTAGTATTAAATTAAATAAATAAAAAAAGTGATAAAAAAAGGTGGTTCCTCATGTGATATTCTACGCAACGTGTTGTCAACCACAAAACAACAACAATTTGTGTTGCATACTCGTTAATATATGAAATAGTTAAACACACTAGTACACAATGTTATCCTTACAAATTAGCAACATATGCCCCCTATATTTGAAGTAATGTGTTGCACACGATACGTAACTGATAAATGTGGATCAATCAAACTTGAGAACATTAAGTATTTGCCATATATTTTAAGTAACAAGTGAGAAAAGACTAAGTTGTTCAATGGTTAGAATTTGTTGAAGTGTGTCCTCAAAATCCTTTGAGTGTACCATTATTTTCTCCAATTTATGTCAAAGTTTAACTTGTTGCCATCACACAATGTTCTTCTCATATACTAGCTGCAAGAGTCACATCACACAATGACCTTGAGTTTTTAGTCGAACCAATGTGTCACTAGTTGAACCGCATGAATCTTGTCTCAGTCAATATTTAAAAAATTATGATACATATATATTAAAATTGAATACTTGAAAACATATATTATACATAATTTATTTTTATTTTATAATTGTAAAAAATGATAAGACAATAATTTATTTTTATAAAAAATCAATGCTAATATTAATTAATATTCTATCATTTTGTATTATATCTAATTATTAATTTAGAATTTAGATCCTTAAATATATATATATATATATATATATATATATATATGTAAAACATGAATTATTGGCAATCAATACATCATAACTTTGACATATTAGAAAACACACATCTCTGCACAAATTAAAGTTAAGAAAATGAATATTTCTGGTGTATAGAAGTTTTCGATGCATTTGTAAAAAAGTTTTACACTGTTAATTATACAAATTAAATTAAATTATTAATTATTATTCACATTACATCTCATAAGTAAATATTTATATAACTTAGATTAAGAGTATTATGATGGATAATATAATCATATCATTCATGTGTGTCATGCTAAAGCTTGTGACTGTGTTCTTATCACATACTCCAAGTAACAACCGAGAAAAAACTAAGTTATCTAATAATTAACAGAGTCGGTATTTGGTTAAATTTGTCCTCAAATCCAAGTTAATGTATTGTCATACTCTCTAATATATGTTAAAGTTGAAGATGTTGCCAACATACAATATTATCCTTATAAACTAGCAACAAATGTCACTTGAGTTCGGAGCACCGTGTAAATAACCTGCTCAATCAACTCGCGTGCATCATGTCAAAGCTTATAATTACATTTTTCACGTATACTCAAAGAAACAACTAAGGAAAGACTAAATTGTTCAATAATTAACTGAGTGAATATTTGTTTGAATGTGTCCTCAAAATCCTATAAAAGTACTATCATACTATTCATTATATGTCAAAGTTAAACTCATTTATAGCACACAATATTGTTCTTGTAAATTAGCAGCAAATGCCACCTGGATTTAGAGTAACATGTTGCATAACTGTCTCAACTAATTCATGTGCATCATGTCAAAGTTTGTGATTACGTTTTCATTTACTATAGGCAACAATCAAGAAAAAGTTAAGTTGTTCAATAGTCAATTGAGTGAGTATTTGGTGAATTGCGTCCTCAAAATCCTTTGAGTGTACCATCATCTTCTCCAATTTATGTCAAAATTGAACACGTTGTCATCATTAAATGTTTTTCTTATATACTAACAACAATTGTCATTTGGATTTGGAGTATCGTGTTGCATAATTTGCACACATGATTCATGTGCATCGTATCAATGCTTGTAGTTATGATTTCGCCCTATACTTCAAACAACAACGGTTAAAATGTTAAGTTGTTTAGTAGTTAGCTAATCAAATATTTGGTAGAATTTGTTCTCAAAGTCATATGAATGTACCATCATACTATCCAATATACGTAAATGTTAAACACTTTTATAACATAATTAATATTGTCATTGCATACTAGCATAATAATTTGGTGAAATATGTCCTCAAAGTTACATGAGTGTAAGATCATATCTTATTAATAACTTCATCCATGTTCATGAACAAACTCAAAAAATATTACTTTCCTTTATTATATCGAATAGATATTGCATATTACTTTTATATAAATTTATATATTCATTTTGTAAAAAAATTCCTCCAATAATTATGATTTCTACTGTATTTACAAATTTCTCCTATATTTTAAACTCTTATAAAATATTTTAGGAATTAGGAGGTTAAATAATTTCAACTATATTTAATTTTTTAATATAAAATAATTACTTTTTGAGAAAATAATGCAAATAGTTTTAATAGTAATTATTTAAGATATTAGTTTCTTTACACTGACGGTGTGATATTTTTATATATGTAATAGTATATACTTTTAAAAAATTAAATAAAAAGGTAATAATATATATTTATTATATAATAATTTAATCAGATTTTAGAAGAATACTATTTAGTTATCTTGTATTATAAAATTGTTTTTTTATTATTAAAATATATTAATAAATATCTATGTGGATTTGATTGAATGATGTGAAAAAATACATTATTATTAAACTCCTAAAAAAGAGATAAAACAAAGTGGTTGTTGAAGTTACAATCTAATCTACAAGTTATCAGCTACGAAACAACTATAGACCCCGTTGAACAATATGCTCCCTGATTCGTGTGTATCATGCAAAAACTTATTATTACGTTTTTGTCATATACTCCACACAACTACTATCTAAAAAGTTTTAGTATGCTTATGTCTTATGAAATGACAACAATCACTCTTTTAATATGCCAATACATAATATTGTCATTACAGACTAGCACCATACGTCAACTGTATTTAAAGCACTATACTGCATAACATGCTCAACTGAATCATGTGTATCACACCAGAGCTTGTGATTTTATTTTTGTCGTGTACTCCAAACAACGATTGAGACAAAATCAAGTTGTTGAATAGTTAATTGGGTGACTATTTGATAGAATGGATCTCAAATCCCTCCAAATGTAATACCACACTGTTCAATACATGTCACAACCGAACATGTTGCTAGCACACAATGTTGTCTTTGCAGACTAGCACTAAATGCCACATGGATTCGGAGTACTGTGTTGCATAACTTGAACAACCGATTCGTGTGCATCATGCTAATACTTGTGATTACATTTTGTCCATATACTCCAAGCATCAATTCATAAAATACTAAGTTGTTTAGTGGTAAATCGAGTGAATATTATGGTGAAATGTGTCATCAAAGCCCATCGAATTAACCACAATACTCTCTAATATATGTCAAAGTTGAACACAATAGCACATAATATTGTCCTTATAAACTAACATCAAATGTCACATGAATTTGGGGTATCGTGTTGCATAACATGTTTAACCGATTCATGTGCATCATGTTAAAGCTTATGGTTACGTTTTTGCCATATAATCCGAACAATAATCGAGAAAATGCTAAATTGTTTAGTAGTTAATCGTGTGAGTATTTAGAGAAATGTGTCCTCAAAGTCCTTTGAATGTACCATCATATTGTCTTATATATGTTGTAACGCCGGGATGTTACATATGTCAAAGCTAAACGCACTATCAACCCACAATATTGTAATTGCAAACTAACATCAAATACCACTTGAATTGTGATTACATTTGTAGAGATAATTTAATTATTATTTACTAATTTTAAATAAAAGTTCCTCTAATTGCTACTACATTTACAAATTTTAGATAATATTTTAAGAGTTTAAATATTTTATACTCTATTTAATTTTGTAATATAAATGAGTACTTTTTGTAAAATTATTGCGTATAACTTTTATAGATATTATTTAATTATAATCCATATTTTTTTTATAATTATTATACACATTTGAATTTCAAACATATTTCATGAGTAAACATTTTTATAATTTTATATTATTTTTTTATAGTTTAAATATTAAATATTGATTCGATCAAAATAAAAATATTATATAATAATAATATACTACTTTAAAAATTATTAAAAATTAGTATAATTATTTACATAAATAATTAACTAGATCATCTATTTTTTTTATAAAAAATCTTACTATTATATTATTTTAATACAATAAATGTGTAATTATCTTTGTCTAGTCGTTCAACTAATGGTAGTGTTTACTTTTTAGGTAAATTATTTATTTTATATGTTCATTACAATATTTTTTGAAATTTTTTAATTGTATTTTAAATGTTATTATGGATGAAAGTCTTAATTTTGTTGGAGTAAATAAATGTTTATGCAAAAAAATGTTATCTATTTTTATGTTTAGTCATATATCTTATAAAATGACAGAGTTCACTCTCTTAGTGTGCCAACACACAATGTTGTCATTACTGTTTAACAACAAATGACACTTGAATTCGACGTGATGTATTGCATAGTTTGCTCAATCGATTCATGCAAATAATGTGAAAGCTTGTATAACATGTTCTCAAAAACTCTCTGAATGTACAATCACATTTCTCCAATATAAATCAAAATTGAACACTTTGTTACCACATATTGTCGTCCGTACATACTAGCAATAAATGTCACATGAATTCGAAGTAACATATGTAGCATAACTTGCACAACTGATTCATGTGCATCACATCGAAGCTTGTGATTACGTTTTAGTCACATAACCAAAGCAACAATCGATAAAATACTAAATTGTTTAGTAGTTACAGGAGTGACTATTTAATAGAATGTGTCCTCAAAGCTTGAATCTTACATTTTTATTTTTTATTTTTAATATTTATAATTTAAACTTTTAGATTATGTTTTTTTTATATAAAATATAACATAATAAAATATTTTAAATTATTTAAAAACAATTATAAATATGAGATAATTTTTACATCAATTCATTTAATTTTCACATCATCGAAATTGGACGTCAAATTAAAAGTTAAGTAAAAGTTTGAAATTTCAAAAATTAATAAACCCCAGTTGGAAAAAAAAAAAAAAAAAAAAAAGAGATCCAAAATTAAGGATCGAACAAAATAATGACTTAAAATTAAAAGTACATTTAATTAAGAAAATTCATTAACACTCGCGTCACCATGATCTAGTGCATTGCATTTGCATAACATATTTAACAAGTGGATTTATGCTCTTGTTTAAGGACGACAACATATCTCGCATTTGCGAATACCCACTTGAACTCGTCTTGATTTGAGTGAAGAAAACCCGTTTTGATTAGGTGCGAGTACGAGTGCAGATATTTCCCTAAAATTAAAATTTAGAGGCAGTGGCGAGTTTGGGATGTTAATATCCACCCCACACTCGAACATGTTCCGCTAATAATATTATTGTAATTTTTAAATTATATATGAATATACTTAATATATTTTTAAATATTAAAAATTATAATAACATCTCTATAGAAAATATTTTTTAATTTTATTATTGTCTAATAATAATTATTTTATCATATTAATTATAATAGATATCATTTTTAAATTTATAATTTTATATATATGAATGAATGTGGATGTAGGTGGAAAAACCTGAACTCAGTTGCGGGTAGGGATGAAAGTCTAAAGTTCATAGAAGTAAAAAAATAGAGATGAGTGCAAGTTTTTTCTGATTAGTCGGATGTGAAAGTGGGTAGACAAAATCTACCAACGCCTTGTTGCCATGCCTACTCTTGGTTTGGCTTGATGCATGACAATGAACTGGATTGGAGCTTGTAGCATGTTCAGTTTCTAGTTGAAGCTGTCATTAGAACATTTATGCAACTGAAATATGGAAAAGTGGTAGTAGTTATTTAGGAATATTGTGTCGTGAAAACACACATGGTATACATTTTATTAGTTTGTTGTTGACAAAGTTGTGCATATTTTATTTTGAGTATTTTGATATAGTGCAAATTTTATTATTGGTAATTGGTGGTGAATACATAACACTTGATTTTGATTTTGCTGAGATGGACTGGAGAAACAGGCTTCAATGTGTATTTTATCTATTTTATAAATAACACTTAGTGTATGCTTTGGGTGGGTGTAAGTGTTGTCCTAAATGTAGGTTCCAAATATTTATAAATAAACATTTTTAAAAATAAATAAATATGACTAACCTATCTTTTTTTATTTTGACATAAATATGTCCAAATTTTTATGAGGGTGTAAAAATGTTTTATACTGTTAATTATACAAATTAAATTTATTATTTAATTATTATTCACATCACATCTAATCAGTAAATATTCACACAACTTAGATTTAGAGTGTCGTGATGCATAATATGCTCAAATCATTCATGTGCATCATGCTAAAGCTTACGTTTTTGCCACATACTCCAAACAACAAGCGATAAAAAACTAAGTTATCTAGTAACTATCAGAGTCAGTATTTGGTTAAATTTGTTTTCAATGTCATATGAATGTATTGTCATACTCTCTAATATATGTTAAAGTTGAAGATGTTGCCAACACACAATATTGTCTTTATGAATTAGCAACAAATGTCAATTGGATTTGGAGTACCGTAGTAAATAACATGCTTAATCAACTCATGTGCATCACGTCAAAGCTTATGATTACATTTTTTTTCGTATACTCGAAGAAAAAATTAAGAAAAGACTAAGTTGTTCAATAGCTATCTGAGTTAATATTTTTTTAAATGTTTCCTCAAAACCCTCTTAAAGTACCATCACACTCTTCAATATATGTAAAAGTTAAACTTATTGATAGCACACAGTATTCTTCTTATAAACTAGTAGCAAATGCCACCTGAATTCAGAGTATCGTATTACGTAATTTGCTTAACTTTTTCATGTGCATCGTGTTAAAGCTTGTGATTACGTTTTTTCCATTTACTATAAGCAACAATCGAGAAAAGGCTAAGTTGTTCAATAGTCAAATGAGTGAGTATTTGGTGAATTATGTCCTCAAAATCCTTTGAATGTACATCATCTTCTCCAATTTATGTTAAAATTGAATATGTTATCGTACAATGTTGTCCTTATATACTAGCAACAATTGTCATTTGGATTCGGAGTATCGTGTTGCATAAATTGCACATCCGATTCATGTGCATCGTATCAATGCATATAGTTACATTTTTGCCATATACTTGAAGCAACAACTATGAAAATGTTAAACTATTTAATATTTAACTCAACAAATATTTGATAGAATGTGTTCTTAAAGTCATATGAATGTATCATTGTACTCTCCAATATATGTCAATATTAAACATTGCTCGAACATAATTAATATTATCACTATATATTAACATCATACTTTGATAGAATGTATCCTCAAAATTACATGAGTGGTAGATCATACACTACTAATAACTTCATCAATGTTCATTATATTGAATAAATATTGCATATTACTTTTGTATAAAAAATTTCTTCCAATAATTTTGATTTCTATCGTGTTTACAAATTTATACTATATTTTCAACTCTTATAAAATATTCTAAGAGCTTAAATAATTTCAATTATATTTAATTTTTTAATATAATTATTTTTTGATAAAATAATGCAAATAACTTTAGTAGTAATTATTTAAGATATTAGTTTCTTTATGCTGACGATGTAATAATTTTATATATGCATCCAATCAAAATACATCATAGTATCACTTTCTTGAATTAGTTTTTTTACATATCTTCACAAAATTTACCAAAAATGATTTAGATACACATGTAAATGAAAAATTTAAACTATCAATGTATATAAATTAAATTTATTATTTAATTATTAATCACATCATAGTTCATCAAGTTAATATTTGTATAGTTTTTAAGAGTTTAAATAGTCAAAAAGAAAATACTATATTGTAATAGTCTATTACTTAAAAAAATAATAATAAAAAAGGTAATAATATTTATTACATAAATATTTGATTATATTTTACTATTATACCATTTATTCTTCATGTATTACAATTTTTTTAATTATATTTATTATTAAAATATATTAATAAATATCTATGTGAATTAGATTGAATGATGTGAAAAAAATGCACTAATATTAAACTCTTAAAAAAGAGATAAAACAAAGTAGTTGTTGACATTATAATATACTCTACAAGTTGTCAGCTACGGAACAACAGTAGACTCTGTTGCACAATATGTTCACTATTCATGTGCATTATGCCAAAATTATTATTACATTTTTGTCATATACTTCACGCAACTAGCACGAGATATAATGTGATCTCAAAGTCCTCTAAATGTATCACCATACTCTTCAATATATGTCACAGTCAAACATGTTGCTAGCACACAATGTTGTCTTTACAGACTAGCACAAAATGGCACATGGATTCAGAGTACTGTGTTGCATAACTCGCACAACCGATTCATGTGCATCATGTCAATACTTGTGATTACATTTTTGCCATGCACACGAAGCTACAATTGATAAAAAAATTAAGTTGTTCAATGATTAATTGAGTGAATATTTTGGTGAAATGTGTCATCAAAGCCCACTGAATCAACCACCATATTATCTGATATATCTCAGAGTTGAACACATTAGCACACAATATTGTCCTTATAGACTAGCATCAAATGCCATATGAATTTGGGGTATCCTGCGACATAACATGTCAAAACTTATTGTTACATTTTTGCCATACTTTGAACAACAATCCAAAAAATGATGTTATTTAGTAGTTGATCGAGTGAATATTTAGATAAACGTGTCTTCAAAGTCCCTTGAATATACCATTATACTGTCTAATATATGTCAAAGCTAAACACACTATCAACACACAATATTGTAATTGCAGACTAACATCAAACACCACTGGAATTGTAATTATTTTTGTAGAGATGATGTAACTATTATTTACTAATTTTAAACAAAAGTTCATCCGATTATTCTAATTACTATTACATTTATAAATTTTAGATAATATTTTAGGAGTTTAAATATTATTTGCTCTATTTAGTTTTGTAATATAAAATTATCACTTTTTTGAAAAATTATTGCATATAACTTTTATAGATATTATTTAATTATTATTCACAAAAGTTTTTTAATTTTTATTTCTTTATAATTACTCACATCATTTGAATATCAAACATATCTCATGAATAAATATTTATATACATTTTTTTCAGAGTTTAGATATTAAATATTGATTCGATCAAAATAAAAATATTATATAATGATAATATACTATGTTTAAAAATAATTAAAAAATAGGCTAAATTACATCTGCGGTCCCTTAACTTAATTTCAAGTAACGTTTTAGTCCTTTATATTATTTTTTTTCCGAGTTGGTCATTTATTTTAATTTTAAGTAACAATTTGATATTTTATGTTTTAAAATGTCAACAATGTTGTCCTTTTTTGTTTACAAAAATTCAAAAAAATCATTAAAATTTTCAAACAAAACCCCTAAAATTCATTATCATCTTCAATAAAATACAAATTTAATCAAATTCATAACTTAAATCTTGAAATAAACTCATATTTTCATTCTTTATTTGATGTTGTTGGAGATGAAAATATGAGTGTATTTGAATATTTGAGTTATGGATTTGATAAAATTTGCATTATATTGAAGATGATTATTAATTTTATGGGTTTTGGTTGAAAATTTTGATGATTTTTTTTGAATTTTTGTATAAAAAAGGATAACATTGTTGAAATTTTAAAACATAAAATATCAAATTGTCACTTAAGATTACAATAAAGGACCAACTTGGGAAAAAAAAGAAGATAAATGACTGAAATGTTACCTGAAATTAAGTTAAGAGACCACATATGTAATTTAGCCTAAAAAATATTATAATTATTTACATAAATATTTAACCAAATCTTCTATTATATTTGTTTATAAAAAATCTTACTATTATATTATTTTAATACAATAAATATCAAATTGTGTTTTTTAATCGTTCAACTATGGTAGTGCTTGCTTCTAGGTAAAATATTTATTATATATGTTCATAACAGTATTTTATGTAGCGTACCTAATTGTATTTTAAATGTTATTATGAACGAAAGTTTTAATTTTGTTGGAGTAAAAAAATGTTTATGTAAAAAAAGTTATCTATTTTTATTATGTTTAGTCCTATATCTTATAAAATGACATAGTTCACGTTCTTAGTGTGCTAACACACAATGTTGTCATTATTGTCTAGCAACAAGTGACACTTGAATTTGATGTGTTGTGTTGCATAACTTGCTCAATCAATTCATGCACATCATGTGAAAGCTTATAGAATGCACCCTCAAAACTCTCTGAACGTACCATTATGTTTCTCCAATATAAGTCAAAATTGAACACTTTGCTATCACACAATGTCGTCCATACAAACTAGCAATAAATGTCACATGGATTCAAAATAATGGGTTGCATAATCTGCACAACTGATTCATGTGCGTCATGTCAAAACTTGTAATTATGTTTTAGTCTTATATCCCAAACAACAACCGAGAAAAAACTAAATTGTTTAGTGGTTCCTTGAGTGACTATTTGATAAAATGTGTTTTCAAAGCTTGATGCTTACGTTTTTTTTTTTTTATTTTCAAATTTTTTTTATTTAAACTTTTAGATTTTGTTTTTTCTTTATTTTATAAAATTGAACAAAAAAAATATTTTGAAAAGAATTATAAATATGAGATGATTTCCGCATCATTTTATTTAATTGTTTCATCATCAAAATTGGATGTTGAATTAAAAATTAGATAAAAGTTTAAATTTTCAAAAATTAATGCACCAAAATTGAAAGAAAAAAAAAGAGGTCCAAAATTAAGAATCAAACAAAACAAAGATTTAAAATTAAAATTTTATTAAACCAATTCAGTAACACTCACATTATGGTGGTCTAGTGCTTTGCATAACATATTTAACAAGTAAATCTATGCAATTGGTTTTACACGATGCAACTCATGGATTGGAGTTTGTAACATGTTCAGTTTTGATTGAACATGTCAGAAGAAATATGAAAAAATGGTGGTAATTATTGACAATATGACGTGAAAGCTCACATGACAATGTGATATGAAAGTGGTGGTACTTAATTGTTACATCATCAAAATTAGATGTCGAATTAAAAATTAGATAAAAGTTTAAAATTTCAAAAATTAATGTACCAAAATTGGAAGAAAAAAAAAAGAAGTCCAAAATTAAGGATCAAGTAAAGCAAAGATTTAAAATTAAAATTTTATTAAGCCAATCAAGTAACACTCACATTATGGTGGTCTGGTGCCTTGCATAACATATTTAACAAGTAGATCTATGCTATTGGTTTTACACGATGCAGTTATTGACAATGTGACGTGAAGGCTCACATGACAAGCATTGGGTACATTTTATTAATTTTTTTTTACCAAAGTTGTGTTACATTTTATTAATTTTTTTTTACCAAAGTTGTGTACATTTTAATTTGAGTCTTTTGATACAGTGCACAATGTATTATTGGTTGGTGGTGAAATCACAACAATTGATTTTGACGACGTGAACCTAAAGAGTTGACTTCAATGTGTATTTTATCCTTTTTATAAATAACACTTGTTGTACGTTTTGGGTGGGTGTAATTATTGTCTTAGTTGTAGGTTCACAATATATACTACTAAATATTTTTTAAAATAAATAAATATGACCAAGTTTATCAAAGATTCCTCTAAACAAGTGTTTTAAAGCACATTTTTCACAAAGTATTTTGAAAAAAAAATAGTAGAATACAATAAGAGTACATTATTACATTTATATGCAAAAATAATATGAAATTTTCTTCTGTAAAAAATTGGTAACAATGTACAATGATATGCTATATGTAGAAGTAAGTGGATGGATCAGTTGCATTTGTTGTGTCTTTACAAAGAATAGATCGGGCTTCAATTACTGAGCGAGGAGGCTCAATATCTTTCTCTTGCAATGCATTTCCTCTTAATCTTTGCATCTGGGAAGCAAATGTGTCATCCAATATCTACAAAATGAAACAATCAACAATAATCTTAGTCATTATATTGCCTATTGTATCCAAGAACACAAGAAAAAACAACCTAAGTTATTTTTATTGATTCTAGTATTGACTTACTCCAAGAGCGTAGCAAGACCCATTGTACCATATCCTATTTTCTTTCCTTCCTTCTAGAAATTTCAAAACAATCTAGCACATTTAATAATAAAAATAAATTAGATTAAATCCGAGTAAAGAGTCAGAGCCATTAGGTGACACGTAACCTTTTATTAGTAGTTGTAGTAGTTGGTCTAACCTGTCCCATTCTGTCCCACAATCCACGACATATTGCTATAAAGAGTTGGCTGGTAAAGACCTCATGAATGTTGGAGATGAAGTCAACAAGAAGTGAATTCAACAGCTGCATTCTTTCACGAACTTCTGCCTCTCCATCTGCTTCTCTTGTTTCCTCAAGGATCTTTTTCAGCCGTGTGCTCTTATTAGCTTGAATCTGAACAATTCAAAACTCTACTTAAATTATATATCAAATATAAATGTAAATAACTAAGACTTTCAAAACCAAGCAATTTTTTTATGGTATATATATTACCTAATTTTCGATTTCTATGTTATTAACATGGAATGCTGTTCTCTGAATTGACTTATTTAAGCATCTCTAGCAGCATATAAACATCCCTAAATTCTCTAAGATAGCTTATGAAAACAACTAATAATAACTTATACGAAAATAGTTACTTTATTTTATTGTTTGTCATAGAAATTCATAAGCACTTATATGATAATACAACTAATAGCTTATATGAAAATAGTTTCTTTATTTTATCGTTTGCGTATAAATCTAGCTGTTTATCCAAACACAAATACAATGTTTTATACAATGATATAGAGCTAACATAGAAAAGTGGAGTCAAAGTCAATGTCTTACATTGTTGACAAGATTCCCTATTATTGCTTGCAAATAAGTTTTGTATCTAGTTCTCAATAGCACGGTTATTCCATTCATTTGCTCCCCAAACAACTTCTTATCTCCCATGACAGGTAGACAGGATGCCCATGAATTTAGGATGTCTTCCACTCTACAATGAAGGACATCAAGAATTCTCTTGATGGTGTTCAAGAATATTCCCAACTGAATAAAACAAGTTGTTAAATCATAAGATAATATAATATGTAAACACAAAATAGATAGGAACAACCAAAATATATAAACATGCATGCATCCAGAGAACTTACTTGGCTAGGAACCAATTGAACAGTAGCTGATTGTCTTCTTGCTAGCTTTTGAACTTGCAAGTGAAGTCTCTGTGGTATGCTATCTTTCAAAGGAGTTAAAATGTCACTGTACTGTTTTTCAAGCGATTTCACAATTGCCCTTTCAACATTTGCAACAGCCTTTTCCAGAAAGAAGAGGGGAGAATGTATATCAGAGAAGACAGACATTATATCAAAAAAGGTATCTTAAATAATTGCACATAGATATGTTTTAGGACTTACATTTTCCAAATACAGCGAGTATTGAGGCCATCTACTGATTACCACTTCGTACTGGATTAGGTTGTCTTTAATGTTTTCATACATTTTCTCAGCAAATGGGGAGGTGGAATGGTTTGTTGTTACTCCAGCCCATGGAACCTGTGTCATTTTGTTTGTATTAAGGAAGGGTGATTTCAATTATAGATTTAAGAGTTCTGTTTGTACATAGAATAACTAAAATAACGACTCGATTACCTTTTCTGCTTTACAAAGATCAAGTGAACTAAGTTGCATATCTTGTATCCAAACCACAATGTAGTTGTGGAACAAATTTCTCGAGTCTACACCTCCCTGCACAGAACTGAATCATGAAGAGTATCGAGTGTCAGAAATGATATGGTACTCTTGTGGAATCTAAAGTTTTTGTGCTGTATTTAGTGGTGCAAGGGGAAAAGTTTCATTGCCAAACAAACCTTATATTCCATGACTCAAGATCCCGTTCAAAGTCTGCAGTTGCTACTAGAAGCTCATTCACATGTTGCTGTGGATTTGATGGTGGCCATGCAGAAAGGAAAGTTTTCAGTCGTTTACACAGCTCTGTGCTATAAATGGCTGCTGTGATGTTTGCCAGGTCAATTGAACTGAAAATTGAATAATTGATCTCAGAATGCAATCCAAGTTAAAATATATGAAGCAAAAAATGAGAATATTTGCAATGCTGCTACTGAAGCTATGAGTAGAAAAACTTTGGGAAATGAAAATGATAACGAAAAATCTGTTCAAAACAGGAAAAAACTAAGTTCTGAAACCAAGAGAATCTTGAAAAATCTTGAAATTTAACATGAAGCCATACCTGGGAAAAATATGCTGGCCGTGGACTGTATGATGGCTGTTGATCTTTATGTCTGCCTGAATTTCATTCCTTATAGAATTACAAAGGTTTTTCATCTTCAGGTATGCTGTTGAGATGGTAATGGTGTCCATTAGGTAACTTTCAGAGGTGCTTGAAACAAATTCATCAGTCTCCATCATGTGTTTTCTACACCTTTTTCTTGCTGCAGTCTGTCCACAGTAACCATTTCATTTAGACTCCAAAACAGAGATGTAGTTATTGTTGCAAGATTGATCCAGAAAAACCTTATGATATGAAGTGAAATTTTAATTTTTTTTATAAATCTCATAAGCCATTCATAGATATCCCTAAATCTTTTTCAAGCACACTCTAATATAGTAATATGCTTGAAGGCATGAAGTTATATTGAACAAAGGCATCAGTTATCAGTATAATGACTACATAAAGTTACCTGCAGATAGTTCTGTAGAATAGTTTGAGCATCTGTAGATAATATATCATGAAGACTACTGTAGACCTGTAGAGCAGGATGTAGAGCTGGTGCTGCAGAATCAGATGCTGGACCGAAATGATCGGTTAAACCTGTTGGCGAGTTCTCATCAAGCGATTTGTAATTCTCAAAAACAGTCGCTAGTAGTCTTTCGATTTGAGTTTCACAATCCAAAAGTATACTTCTCTGTGACAACAAACAAATAGAGGAACTGTCATTCCTTTCATGATTCGAAAATACTCTACAGCAAATACTCAAGTTTTCCATTCCTTTCATGATTTTTTTGGGTCATGTAAGAAACTGATAGCAGAAATTGATAGGAACAAATGAAAAGAAAGAATAGTTGTATTGAATGAATGAGAAAGAATAGGAGAGATCTCTCTCCTCCAAGGGTTTCCGCTCCTGCGAAGGATTTCTCCTATCAAAACTCTCAAATGTAAATTAATGAATCTCCTTTTATTTTTATTGCTCTATTTATACCAGATATCCTAGATAACTACTTAACTTCCGATGTATATGATTTAAGAAGTTACCTCTTGCCTGGTCAGACTCCTCTCACTTCTGGCCTTCATTAGGGGATCAAGCAACTCTTTCACAAGCTCTAGGCAGTCCTTGGTTGGAGTTGCTACATTCATCACCTGTAATAGATATCTACAAGAAGACTACAAATGTAAAGTTTCAAAATTGAAAAGAAATTTCACGTTGTGTAAAGAATTGTTCAAAAAACGAATTCTTTTTGCCTTGCCCACCACCCCAAAATGATATTTAATTACCTCAATTTAGAATATGAATTGGAAACTCCATAGTAGTCGGCAAAAGCATCTAACAACCATTTCCATGGCCCATTTAGCCGCAAGTTTCCAGAGTGGAAACGCTGTGCACTCATTGCACCCTCCAACAATATATCGTAAGCTTGAGTTTCCACAACAGGAGCACTCTGCAGAATATATAAAAACAGTTAAACAATAAGTCTATGCTCAGACTCAATGAATAGAAAAAAACAATTATGTTGGTAGTTACTGGCTGTAACCCAAGTAAAACTACTCATAAGATGTGCCTTTAAAGAAGATAAGTTAGTCCTTTGTTTGATCAAACTAGAATAACTTTTATTTTATACCTACATTGATAACCTGATTTACCTAGTGAATATGTATGATCTTCTCCATACTCAAACATTTACTCTCATAAAGAGGGTAAAGAAATCAAAGCCTAGTTCGTAAGGAACAATTTTTCCGATGAATTCCATCTGCAATGCTTGATATAATGTCATTTTTTGTCTTTGTCCGGTTGTTAACTTGGAAGATGATATTCTTACATTAACAAACTGGAAAATTTTCTATTTGTTAAACCAAGATTCATTGAACTTAATTACTTAAGTAAATCTTGATATTCCTTAAAAAAAAGAGAGTAATTCTTGATATAAGTATAACCTTTATATGATTGTTGTCATCACTAGTCATTGTACTTCCAATGGATAGTTGGATCTTGCCAACACATTCATTATCATCATGATTTATTGGCCACCACCGAATTCTGTCACTCTGCATATTCAATTCAAGATAATTATATCCAATTCAAGGTAATTATTACATGAATTTGGATGGTGTAAAGAGAAAGAAGGGTAATATCTATGAACGAATATGGCAGCGGAGTGCATACAGGATTATCATTGAGGTATGAAATTGGAATCCTGGCTTCACCATGAACCGCCTTCTTAGAATCTTGGACTTCTACAAGTAAAGCATCTCCTTGGCTCAATGGAAAACTGAAATTACATGACAGTTTTAAGATCTCTAAGATTGTTAACAACTAAAAGTGTATTTCGACAAGTAAGAAACATTGGAACGTAAATAGTAATGTATGATTTTCAACTGTTAAGAATTGTTCCTCGCGTAAAGTTCCTTCAACAACAGTCTAAAGACTCATAATCACGCTAAGAGGTAATTTTTCATATGTTTCTTCCAACAGCAGGCCAGATAGAAACAGTCTTCCTAGTAAAAACATAAAATGATAGAAGTAGAAGATGAAACTTACAAATCATGATAATCTCCACTTCCAGGGCGAAGAAAAATTGCAGAACACAACTCTGATGCATTTTCTTCTGTTGCACTCTTGAGTTGGATCAAACAATACAATGGCTCTACAAGAAAAACATAGATTACTTTAAACTCATTCATACATATGCAATAATAGGATTAACCTTTGTATACAAAATTAAAAGCTCAATATATCAGCTCATGAAGGGTAAAGTGTTTAACACTATCAATGTCAAGGTTTCAACCTATAAAGCGGAAAAGAGTTGCAGAAACCTTCCTCAAACATGCACTAACCTTCTGCTGTCGCTGAGAATGATGCTGACTTCATTGAATTTATACCACTTTTCACAAGAGATGAAACATGCCGGACGTACTCCATTCCAGCTTGCTTATACATTGATCCTCGGTTTGAAAAAGTACTCTTAAGCTTTCGCCTTTGTATAATACGAAGTTTCTTCACTGCAAGTTTCACATGGTACCCAAAATTGTTCAGAGCACAATCATAACTATATTAGTAAATTTTCACACACATATATATATATATATATATATATATATAGGCAAATGCTAACAAGTGCCCTTGGGCACTTGTTAGTGATCGAAATATAGAAATAAAGCGTTGAATTTGTATTGGAACTTGTGTATTCAACTTTTTAAAAGTTTAAAATTTGTTTTTATCAAGATAAAATTTATACATTTGGTTTCTTAACAAAAGACCTATATGTATATGTATATGTATATGTATATGTATATGTATATGTATATGTATATGTATATGTATATGTATATGTATATGTATATGTATATGTATATGTATATGTATATGTATATGTATATGCATATGTATATGTATATGCATATGTATATGCATATGCATATGCATATGTACATGTACATGTAGGTACATATGTGTTTATGTAACTTAAAAACAAAACAAACAAATGCCATTTTGTACATCAATGAACAAAAATAAAAGCATTTACAATTTATAAGATTACCTTCCACTCTTATTTTTCCTACAACCTTCTTCGTCTTGAGAGGTATTGTTTGTTCTGAATTCCTTGTACTGCCTTCAGTTGCCTTTATACCTCGAGGTTGCAACAAGAACTCATGCAATCTATGGAATTAGAGAAATGATTGAGGGATATAAATAAAACCAAATAAGTGTTTTGATTAAAGCCTAATAAAATACAATAAAAAGCGTTTTTATATAACCAAATGAAACCTACCCAAATGCACTTCGAAGAGCCAGACACTCATCTTTTAGAAACTCCGGTGCCTCAGTACAGCCTCTTGCCCATGCTTGCAGGCATAGACGAATGCATGCGTCATAAGTGATAAGGGTTTGCCAGGCCTGTTGACTATTGCAACCGCTGAGATGACATGGCATAAAAGGAACAAAAGGATGTTAATATGATTTTCAAAATGATAACATGAACTAAATATTGTTAAAGCAATATGTGGATTGAAATCTCAGACTCAAGACACTTGAATTGAAAACCTGCATCATAAGAGTGGCAACTTATTTGTATAATTGTGTTGTTTGTATTTTTTATTTATTTGTTGATCTCATACTAGGTTTTACCAAAATGCATGAAGTTCAAGTTATCAATAATAACAGCTATGTGCTAATTGTTATACAATAAAATAGAAAGTTAAAAAGTTTATGCTTGACAGGACCTGGTGTTGTGATATTGCAAGTGAGGAGTCGGCCTTTCTATGTCGTGTGTAGAACTTGTTTCCTGTCTGCACATTTTAACATCATATGAACATTAATTAATATCAGTAAGGAAAGAAAACTTCCAAAAAGAGGATCAATTATAGCAATACCTTTCATCAGCAACAATATCAGGTTTTTGTTCAATTGAACACTCACTTCTTTCCCCTTCACAGTTCACAGATTCTCTGGAAGGCCAAGATCTATGGTGCAGAGTTGTTTCATCAACTTCATTCGCTACGGAGCCTTCGGAATAAGGAAGATCAGCTTGACAATCAATAATAGGAGGAGCACTTGGAGTAGCCAATTCAACTGGATCATTATTCACATTACTCAAATTTTGAAACTGAACACCTCTTCCAGTTCCACATGGAGTAATTTTCTTTTGAACAGAGTTGTTAAAACCTAATTCTCCATCTGTGAATCTCCTAGCACTAACACTATTAGGAAGTTGAATAGTTAGGTTTTCATTGGCTAAACCTTTCCTCAAAATTCGAGTAGGTTTTAGGGTTTTAGGTTTAATAGCAACACGAAATCCAAACAATTGATCCTCATCATAGCAGTGTGCAATTGGAGTGTCCAATGAGTCAAGAAGTCTATCTTCTTCGTCTTGATAATAGTCAGTTTCAGCAGAAGGATCAGGCAATGAAGAAACACTTTCATCATCAGTGAGAGTGTTAGCATAATCGTGATCATTGAATCCGAAAGTGAGGTTACGTGGTGGAAGCAAAGAAGAGTGAAATTTAAGAGGAGGAAGAGAAGGAGACTTTGGAGTGAGAGAATTGGAAATGTTGGTGAAAAGAGGAGATCTTGGAAGGAGAGGAGAGCGTGTTTGATTTTGAAGCTCTTCTTCTTCAGCTTGTAGTTGCGATGATCCCTGTTTTGTTTTGTTATGTTTTGTGTGAATGAGAGAAGGAATCATTCAGAAAGGAAATAATAATAATAATAATAAGACATATAAAGAAAGAAAGTAAAGTAGTTAAATTGAATGAAATGTGATTGAGGAATAATAATAAAGAAAGGAAAGGTTACACAGACTTACACGATTGATCCATTGGATAGCGGTTTCGTCGAGGCCTTCAGTGAACATGTTTATGTTTTAATTTTCTTGGAGAGTAGAGGAACGAGTTGAGATCGGAGAAGAATGAAAGGAAGCTGCGAAGGGGAGAGAGAGTCTCTGACAATAGAGAGTAGAAAGAGGGTAATGTACAGAAGAGTAGACTATTGCTTACAGCACACCGAACCCGCTGCCAACGGCTACTTTCCTGTCTATTTTCAAACCTTTATATATTAATTTTGATTCATTGCACTATCTATATTTTTCTGTAATCCTTTCTTTAGGGAGTTTTCTTATATTCGTTATTTATTATTTATTATTTATTATGTCTTTTGTATTTTTTTTTTATCTATTATGTCTTGTATTATTTTTTATGAAATTATATCTTGTTTTTGAATTTGTTTGGAAAGATAATAAATACTCTGCATATTTCAAATTACTAAAATCATATAGAAAGAACTGAAAAGTATAATATTTATTTTAATTTATTATCATATTCATGTTAAAATGGTAAAATTCAGATGGTCTATATATTATAGAGATAAATTTTTATATTAACAAATTTTGTTAGGATTAAAATAAAATAACAAAGACAAAAATTAAAATGAGATCTATTTGAAATTATGAAGAAAAAAAATTATAATGACTAAAATCTAAAGGTAAAATTGGATTTTTTGTAGTAACTGATGACAGACATTCACGCATCTTAAATTTTAACATTTTAGTTTTAATTGTAATTTTGATCTTATTATTTTAATCAAGTCACGAAAGTGGTCTCCTATTTTATAACTCGAGAGAGAAAAAAAAATAATCAAAAAAAAAAACTAGTATTAGAACGGGAGAATATGAATAACTAACTACTAGGACTATTTCTATTATATATATTTAAAACAAATTCCTTTGTCGCCTCGTAATAATTTCTTTTACATGTGCAAACATATCTCACCTTAACAAAAAAGATGATGGGTACGTCTTAACAAGTTCTCTTGTGTTTTTATGTTTCACCTCAATTTTGTGTACTTAGTTTGTAAATAATTTTTCCCTCTTTTAATCTCTCTAATTTTTTAATGACTTCCTCCAACAGTTTATTCTTCCCTCTTATGTACGCCCCAACAATTCGCCATATTTGCAAAATCATTTGTTCCTCCGCGGTAATTCTTCAAAATCGCCGACTCTACTCCAAAGATACCCTAAAAAGGTATAGGTTTGTTCATTGCAATAAAAAATTTCTTTCTTTTTGTCCATTTCTGATTTTGCTGCCACAAATTCAATTCTGTTCTATGCAATCTTTGAAATGCTCATAGTGACTTATTGCTATGTATAGTTTCTTACATGAAATTCTATCACTATCCAGGAAATCCAAATTGGGATGGGACCAGCCGACGAACTTTGCTATCCATCATATCTAGATCAAAATGGCAAATGGAAATTCCCAGGAATTGGTGTTTTCCAATGCTATGACAATGTATATTTATACATCAATATTTTTTTCTCTCGCCCTTCTAAACTCTTTTCCTTATTTAGTTGTTTTTAAGTGTCACTTTGCTTTGTGTGTCTCATACTCTTAGTTTTACTTCAATGTAGTATATGTTGAGTAGCTTACAAATTGCACTTGAAAAAGTTTGACTCAAGTAAATTTTAATCATATTTAAAAGATATGTGCCATTGAATTGGATCAAGTAAATTCGATCATTTTAAATTTCAGAAGACAAATCTGTATGTATTATGGAAATTTTTTAAATTTCAAATGTTAAAGTTAATGACTTCGATCATTTTAATCAACGATCTTTGTGATAATTGTGAATTTTTTTATTTTAAAGTGGATGTATTAGAATTTTAATTTACAAACATTCAAACTATTATTAATATTAACAGATAAATCATAATCATTAACATTTAGTTACAAAATATTAACTGTCAAACAATTATAAATATATATCAAATACAAATGAATTGCAAATATGAATAAAGATCATGCTTCCTGCCTTGCATCCCCTAATATGAAATATGTGATATTTTTTGTTGTTAGAAAACTAAAAATAATGTCTTAATATTATATTTTATAATTGAATTTCAGCTATTTTATTTTCAATATGATTGAAAATAATAAGGTTTTGATTATTTTTTATATTGATGAATCCCAATAGAAATTCGCAAAAATAAGAGTCTAAATCATTTTGTTCGGCTCGCATCCCTACAAAAACATATTCCCTTCCCTTGGTTGGTGAGTTTAATTCTACTCTAAGTGGCTTGAGGAGTGTCCTATTTGTCTTGATCTTTTTGTTTCTTTAGACTTTGGTTCTCTCTTTGCCATTGCCACCTACTTCCAACAACATCTGTGAGAATGATTTGAAAATTGTACAAATAAAATAGAATAAATTGAGAGGATGAGTTGTTAAAGAAATCAATGTGATTGCAAGGATGTTTCTTTTCCTGCTTAATTTTCAACCTTATGCCAAGTTGAGGTGGCAAAAAGTCAAGCACCAAACCCACAAATTCCACTGTACACGTGCAATCATGCTTCTACTAACTACTCACCAACCAAAACAAAACAACCACTGCTCTCTACTTAAAACCTCAAAAGCCTTTAGTTCATCTTAGTCATACAATACAAAGTCTATGAACATGGCAACCATTAATCCACAAAATGACAACCAAAGTGTTTTCTCAAGCTTGATCATTGACTCAGACCCTTTAAACTGGGATTCAGCTGCTAATTCACTAAAGGGTAGCCACTTTGAGGAAGTAAAACGCATGGTAGCAGAGTACAAGAAGCCAGTGATTTGTCTTGGTGGGGTAGAGACACTAACTATATCTCAGGTGGCTGCTGTTGCTAACAGCAACTCACATGTTAAGGTTGAACTCTCAGAGTCTGCAAGGGCTGGTGTTGAAGCTAGCTGCGAGTGGATCGCCGAAAACATTGACAAAGGCACTGCCATATATGGTGTTACTACTGGCTTTGGTGCTGCTTCACATAGAAGAACAGAACAAGGCTTTGCTCTTCAAAAGGAAATGGTTAGGTGAGGTTCAAATTCAACTCTCAATAATATGTAGTCAATATATTGCTTTGACCCTCTTAAAATTAGTTTTTAGCTCATGGAAATTTCTCAGTGGTTCTTTGTTATGCAATTGAGGTTTTTATTGATACTTATTATTCTTTTGACTAAATCACTTTTCCTTCATAAAGGTTTTTAAACTGTGCAATATTTGGCCGTGAAACTGAGTTGTCTCACACACTACCTCAGTCAGCAACAAGAGCGGCTATGCTTGTGAGGGTTAATACCCTTCTTCAAGGGTATTCAGGCATTAGATTTGAAATCTTAGAAGCTATCACCAAACTCCTCAACCATAATGTCACTCCAATCTTGCCATTACGTGGTACAATTACCGCTTCCGGTGATCTAATTCCTCTGTCCTACATAGCTGCATTGCTAACTGGTAGGCGGAACTCCCGAGCCGTTGGACCCTCAAAAGAGTCCCTTAATCCCAAGGAAGCTTTCCATTTAGCAGGTCTAAATTCTGGATTCTTTGAGTTGAAGCCTAAGGAAGGCCTTGCTCTTGTAAATGGAACAGCTGTTGGATCCGGTGTGGCTTCTACCGTACTTTTCGAGGCAAACATATTGGCTTTGTTGTCAGTAGTTCTATCAGCAGTTTTTACTGAAGTAATGCAAGGGAAGCCGGAATTTACGCATCATCTTATACATAAGCTGAAGTTCCATCCAGGTCAAATTGAAGCTGCTGCTATCATGGAACACATTTTAGATGGAAGCTCTTATATCAAAAACGCGAAACTGCAGCAAACAGATCCATTACAGAAGCCAAGAAAAGATCGTTATGCTCTTCAAACTTCTCCTCAGTGGCTTGGTCCACAAATTGAAGTTATCCGGTTTTCGACCAAGTCGATTGAAAGGGAGATAAATTCAGTCAATGACAATCCTCTGATTGATGTCAAAGGGAACAAGGCTCTGAATGGTGGTAATTTTCAAGGTACTCCTATTGGAGTCTCCATGGATAATGTTCGTTTAGCTATTGCTTCAATTGGAAAACTCGTGTTTGCGCAATTTACTGAGCTTGTCAATGACTTGTATAATAATGGGTTGCCATCAAATCTTTCTGTTGGTAGAAACCCAAGTCTTGATTATGGTTTTAAGGCCTCTGAAGTTGCCATGGCTGCTTATTGTTCTGAACTTCAATATTTAGCGAATCCTGTGACAAGCCATGTGCAAAGTGCTGAGCAACACAACCAAGATGTGAACTCTTTGGGTTTGATTTCAGCTTGGAAAACTGTTGAAGCCATTGAGATATTGAAGCTTATGTCTTCCACATATTTGGTTGCACTTTGCCAAGCTATTGACTTGAGGCACTTGGAAGAAATTTTTAAGAACACTATAAAAAATACTATAAGCAGAGTTGCAAAGAAAACATTAATCATAGAAGACAAAGAAGAAATTGATCCATTTAGATTTTGTGAGGAAAATTTGCTCAAAGTGGTTGATAGAGAATATGTATTCTCCTACATAGATGATCCCTCCAATGTTACGTATCCATTGATGCCGAAACTAAAGCAAGTACTCTATGAGCATGCACACATCAGTGCCATTAATGACAAGAATGCGAGCTTGTCAATATTTGAGAAGATTGGAGCTTTTGAGGATGAATTGAAGTCTCTATTGCCAAAGGAAGTTGAAAGTGCAAGGGTGGCATTTGAGAAGGGAAATCCAACAATTCCAAACAGAATTAAGGAATGTAGGTCATACCCACTCTACAAGTTTGTGAGGGAAGAACTAGGAATAGGATTGCTGACAGGGGAAAAGGATGTCTCACCAGATGAAGAATTTGAAAAAGTATTTACAGCAATGTGTCAAGCAAAGATTATTGATCCAGTTCTGGAATGTCTTGGTGATTGGAACGGAGTTCCCATCCCAATATAATCTGCAATGTTTAACAATAATTGGCTGGCATATTTTGTTTTTCTCGTGTGTATTCCTCTTGGTGTAAACTTTATACAAATTATGAGGACAGAATCAATGAAAAACAAGCATGTCATCACTTTTAAATACCAGTCACAAATTTACACAATTATTTACTATAATAATATAACCATGTGTAAATTATTAGCTAGTTTAATCTACACAACTTGAGTGGAAAAGATGGCTTTCCTTCAGCGATGATGAATTGATGATGGTGCCATCAAAAGAGCAGGATGGACAGCTGATCTTTAAAATTGCCTGTTTAAGACGTATATAAATCCTCACATGTTTCTTCTCATCATATGAAATATGAAGATTAAAGCCACACAAACAATTACAATAAGACTTGTCATTTTTTAAGTATCAATACCATGCATTAATCTTGTTTCCGTATGTTTAAAACATGAGAATGAACATGACAAGAACTATTTCTGTCCAAGACTGACTAGTCTCCACATGTTTTAATATATTTCCAAAAAGTTAATTATGTATATTACCGAGTCAATAATCAACAATAATAATAATATAATTAAGGTAGCAAAATACAGGCAACTAAAAAGTCACTCTTCTTATCCTTGAAGAGGAGCAAAATTATACACACAGAAGAACATAAATCTAGAAGTAACCGATTAATGTTTGTTATCAGAATTGAAATGAATAAGGTATGAGACGGTCTGAGCAATTACAACTTCCTCAAATAACTTGACTAAACTAAAGCACATGAAACAAAATGGTATAAAAAAGCTAGTTGAATGAATAAACCACTCACAAAAGACAGATAGAAGGGGAACATAGTACAGATTACATTGCAATATAAAATCATTTGACAACTATTTAATGCAATACGCAAATAATCTGTTTTCCCTACTCAATATGCCGCAAAGCATTTGAGCTACAAAAAGAATTAAGCAAAAGTTATATCAATTGAGAATATTCCCCTTCTAGCATGTCTTTTGTTCAGTTGATGAGAGATAGCAAATAAATCAACCTTAATCTATCTTTACTGATGAGAACAAGTAATGCACAAAATAGAACGAGACAAGGAAGCCAATAGTTCCAGTTGACAGCATGATTGCAATTGCCATGAGCAGCGAATAGCCGAGATAAAGTACAGCAGAGACAGGTCCACTCAAACTCTGCAGGTCGAAAACCAAGTAGTTAATGGAGTACAAAAAGACATAAAGAGCAACAGAGCCCGATGCATAGAATGCCTTCCACCACCACCGCCAATCTTCGACACAGAGATGCATATATGTGAGGACCACTGACACTTCGGCACAAACAATAGTCAACAATAGAAGAACAACCAACAAGAAACCAAATACATAATAGAACCTCCCAAGCCAGATACTAGAAAGGATAAAGAAAAGCTCAATGAAAAGGGTTCCAAATGGAAGAGTTCCGGCACCAAGAACAAGAAGCCATGATGGATATTTACGTGCAGGAATTTCTCTTGGAATCTGATTAGTGCGTACAGGATATTCAATTTGCTCAGCTTTTGTCCCCATAAATCCTCCAATGAGGGTGAGTGGCACTGAAATGCAGAACCAGAGGAAGAATAACTCAAAATACAAGGAAATCGGGAGGGCGCCAGTACTGTTGCTTCCCCAGAGAACAAAATTAAGAGCTGTTAGAATTGTAAAAGCGATTCCGGGAAAAAAGCATGCAGCAAACCAGGAAATTGACCTCCACCCTTCTGAAGTTCCCTTAATGGTCCTCCAGAGACGTACACTTACATATCCGGAAGCAATTCCTAGGAATAGATATAAAAGTATCATCCCTGTTAGTAGCATTCCTCGGGATGCTGGTGACATGAAACCTAGGGCTGCGAAAATAATAGTAACACCAGCCATTCCAAGAATCTGAACCCCATCTCCAACCATCACACAGAGGAGCTTTGAGCAACAAGGCTCCCTAAATACATCACCCACAACAAGCTTCCATCCAGAAAGCTCCTCATTCATTTGAGCTTGTGTCTCTTTGTCCAATTCCTCATACCTTGCCAAGTCCCTTCTCACTGTTCTCAAGAAAATGACAAAAACAATTCCGGCTAAGAAAAAAATCACCATAAGTGA
This sequence comes from Cicer arietinum, assembly GCF_000331145.2. Lineage (NCBI taxonomy): Eukaryota > Viridiplantae > Streptophyta > Magnoliopsida > Fabales > Fabaceae > Cicer > Cicer arietinum. Next base: position 52,419,896 of record NC_021161.2, read on the forward strand.
ATTGAGGATTGAAAACCAATGTACTCGAGCACCCTCCATCTTTAAATAAGCATCCCAACGAGATGGCCATCTTATGTCACTTTTCACAAATTCAACTTCATATGTAAATGATATCCTCTCTTGCTCTTTTATCGGTTGATACTTGTCCAGCTCAGAGGGGCAGTTTATGGAAGAGATATTGTCATACATGTGGAGCTTCGTCATGACTTGAGGATCACGTTTTACACTGCAAGGGACAACATGAAAACCAACAATTTCATATCCAGATGCCTTATTCTTATCAGTTTCAGCAATAACACCCATGCCTTCCTCCCCAGTACCAATGATCTCAACACCATTTCCTTCATATTCATGTACCAAGACCGTGAATTTGAGATGGTTAATAATATAATCAGCATTGCCATCAGGCGGCGTGTACCCAATAGGGTACCCCGTCCACTGGATCTTAATCCCATTTTGATTGGCAAATCTCATAACAGGTAAATTATCAAGGATCATGTTTACTTGATAAAGATCGCGAGTTCTCTGTTTCAATAACTTGACCTCATGCTCCTTCAATGAGGTTGTTGTACAAAGGTAAATTGACTGATTAACATTCATCCGAAAAAGGTAAGGAGAATTATCGATCTGATCTCCCATAAGGAGCTCTCCAAGATTCTCGGCACTCTTCTTAATGCCGCCGAGAGGCTGACAATAAGGGAGACTGTAGTAGCTAAATGGAAGTTCAGTTTCAATAGAAGTCAATGAATTAACTTTGGCATATATGGGATCTCCATTTGAGTAAGTGTGCATGTAACTTCCAGGAAGATAAAAAGCATTGGTAATTTGAATTTGAACAAACGCGACGAAGAAGAAAAGACAAATCCACCAGATCAAAGGTTTTCTCATTCTCATAGTTGCTAATTCCATTTGCTTTCATGCAAAGAGATTTTGGAGAATATTAAGCTAATAACTCTAATGATGTATTCAGCGCCAAATCTACAATAGAATATATAACTACTTTAGCATAAGATGTCAAAGCTATAATATAAATAAAAATGAAAATTAACAAATCAGATCACGAAACTTAAGATCGGCATAAAAATCAGATCACAAAGCATAAGTGCGGGTTGAATAATAATAATAATAATAATAATAGAAAACAATTTAATTTAATTCAATTGAAATGAAAAAGATAACATGCAACAGAGAATAAGCGGAATAACGAGGAAACTGAAATTAATTTATGAGGAAGCAACGAACAAAAAGAAAAAAAAAAAAGAAGGAAAGAAGAAGAAAAAATTGAAGAGTGTGAACTCACCATTGATTTTGGGGAAAGAGATCTGAATTGAATTGTGAACTGAACGTAGCGGGTGGAAATGGAAAACGAAGATGGTTGGGAATGGGAATTACGATTTACGAAGGAAAAACAATATATGATTAAATGAGATGGAGATGTGGGTCAATGTCAGGATTAACTAACTAACTCTTCAAACTGTGGCCCATCTAAGCCCACTTTCTCGTTTGGGCTCAGATACTAATTCTTAAGCCCGTTTTCAAAGACGGCTTTTAAGCCCGGCTCGATAAATCTCATTACAGGCTAGCTAGTTGTTTTAACAGTTCTTCACTTGCTCTTTTTTTACCATCTTGGTCGGTTAATGACATTGGATGTTTGGATTCTTTGATGTGAAAAATCATCAAATTAAATATGAGCCATCAAACATGAGAGAGAGTTATAACTATTAAAAATAAGAGTTATTTAACACTCTTTTAAGCATGATTATGGAAATCTTTGAGAAGCAATTTTATTTAAGTTAGTAGCATTTATTATAATTTCAGTTAAATATTGATTATAATTCTTTATTATTAGTTTATGGTAGTTTAAACTAGAATTATGCTTGTAGGTGCCGGATACAATTCAATGCATAATAAATGGAAAATCTTTCAAGATGCTGCTATCTAATTTATTTATAGCACATGTAATTAAGACAACCGTAATGTAAAACGTCCAAGCCACATAGCATCCATTCTTCAATCATTAACTTTTATATAGAGTTAGAAAGTGCAAAATAACAATATTAATATTGCTATGTTAGATATTATGTTCTCGGTTTTTGAAACTAGTACCTCCAGTTGTTGCAAACTAAGCTAACAAGTGGACATAAAGAGCATTACCAAAGGTAAGATTTGTACAAAATAATCAATTTTTTCAATCTAAACCACATCCATATCTATAATTGGTTTTAAAAGTTGTTAATTTGAATGTCTATATATATCATAGGCAATTTTTTTTTAATTTTTTTTTTTTACAAAATTTGTTACTTCTTTCTGAAGAAAAATTTTAGGTCAAAGTTTCCGAAAAAAGAAATTGGAAATTTTCTCTACAAATTCTTTTATAAAAGAATCTTAATTTTTTTTTTGAGAAAAATTTGGACTTTTTTAAAAATAAATTTAGTTGTAAAATTGGTTATGTATATAATCGATTTTCTTTAATCAAATTCACTTATATGGATTGATTATAAAAATCAGTTATAATAAATGACGTTTATATGAATGTAGATTGGTTATGCGGTATGATGTCCATTAGCAACTCTATTAAGAGCAAGTAACTAAGTAAAATATGTTTGATTATTTTACATTGTGGCATTCTTAACTCCGATTGTGGTTGTTTATGGTTTAGGATCAGGTAACTAGGAAGTAGAGTCTTGTTCCTTTGTGTGTGATCTCAAGCCAGATAATACATATAAGTTTATTTCAAGACAAGGTTTGTAAAAGATGAATTTCTTTACAAAAGTTATTGGATCAACTATAGTAGTGTGTTGCTTTTCTTTTCTTCCTGTGTAGCTGTAGTTTTATTTTGCATTTTAACTAAAAGTACAATCACAACGCAGATGAAGCACTCTGTTGTCCTACTCATTAAGTCACTAATTTATCCTATTTTAACATTTGCATGCCATTTTTTTTTTAAATAATGTAATAATGCCTTTGTACATAAAACACTTCATCACTACACTAAAATATTGTTATAAATAAAATAGATTTTATTATAGGTAAAATTCATGTAACTCAATGGAGGTTTACAATTTAAGTTAGCAGATGAACAAATGCTGAGTTTTGTTAAGAATTTACTTAAATTTTTAATTTGTGAATAATACTATTCCTATTTTAAATTAATGAACGAATGTAAGCTAGTAGCAGAAAATACTTTTCACAATTTTGGAAGAAAAAAGATAATGATCGGTTTTAGAGGCAAGTGTAACCAGCAAAGAAGTTATAACACAAATATGCCAAATATTTCTAGTTATTTTTCATGTCATTTCTTACAAGGCTGCATTATCATAAAACAACTAGTTCACAACATATATGCAATGACTTAACATATAATACATTCAGTGAAACTTGAGACTTGTCAAGACATTGTTGTTGACAGGATCAGCAAGATGATCTAAGAGGTTTTGGAATGGTCCAACTCCTGTCACAAGACCTTGAATAAAGTAACCCAATATAGCCAACATAGCTAACCTCCCATTCTTAACTTCCTTAAGCTTCAAATCCTTCAAGGATTTCTCATCCTTACCAAAACCAAGAGGGTTAAAGAAAGGTCCACCAGGGTAAGCTGGTTCACCAGAACCACCAAGACCTTTCTCAAGTCCTAAAAAGTATTGTTTTCCCATCGACCCGGGGTTGTACCAATCTTGGAGTCTCCTGTGTTCTGCAAATCCCATGAGTGCCATTTCCAACACAAACAGTGTGTAATTGTCTGCCCAGTAGTTGTATGTTCCTGCTGGCGGAATCACGCCGGTTTGGAACCAAGGAAGTGCTGTTTCCTCAGGGATCAAACCAGCTTTGCCGAGAATTTCAGGTGCTATAGCTCCAAGTGCTCCCAACATTGCGAAGCGGCCGTTGATTATCTCGCCGTATGCTAGCCATCTTGGCTCAATGAACCCTCCTGTTCCTTCAGGATCTGAAAGTCCTAGAGGGTCAAATCCATAGTCACCTGGAAGGCTGCAAGTGATGGAGTCAATTTTGTTACTCAAGTGTTACCCAACATATATAGTTGCACATCTACATGTTGGGTTAAGAGGTGGTTTGGCATATTTACTGCTTATGTGCTAACACAAGTGGATTTGGAGTGCATGCAATTGACACATCTATGGTCGCTCGTTTAAAAAAATTGATTGAATTCTAAACTGTTGGATCTTAATTGAACAACCACATATATTCCGACCACATGAATGCACACAATTTTGACCACATGACATTCAAATCCAACACAAGCACTTGCTTAAGTATTTGGCTGAGATAATAAAAGAAACTTAAAATATATTCATAATTAAGCTGTCTTTAGCTTATTTCAATAAGTTTTTTACAAATAACATATGAAAATATCTTAATCATTTCATCTTCAATCATAAAAGATAATAAACACGACACACTCTAGATTTCTACACTCACAAAACATACAATATATTTTTTTCTTCAACTAGTATGGAATTTACCTGCCATCCAAATAAGAAAGACTTTGCTTTGATGCAAACCACAAGGGCCTATCAGCTCCACCACTCTGTTGAATTCAAAAAAGAAAAAGAATGTTATTTTTAATATAAATATAAATAAATGTGTATCATTATCAAAGACATTGAGTGAAAGAGAGAGAGACCTTAACAGGAGGAGAAGCTGCCTTAACAATAAAGGAACCTTTTCTAGAAGACCCAATTGAAGATGGGAGTGATCTTGCTCCAAGACTCTGCTTCACAGCCTCAGCTGCGAAGGTAAGAGATGATGACGACACTAGAGCTTGTGTAGCCATGTTTTCCCCTCCTTTGTTACCTTTACAACTAACTACAGCAATAGACTTCTTTTTTGCTTATTAAAAAAATGTTAGATGGTTAAGAATGAATGATAGGTGGAGGAAGATATGAAGGAAGCTAAGCCACTACCTCTAAGCTGAAGGACAAGCAACGTGGAAGTTGTAGTGGTGGATATTGTATGACACAATATAGTAAGGATGAGATTACGATCTTGTTCTCCAACCATGTTTATACACGTAATATGATGAATCGGATAAGAGATCTTATGTTATTCCCCACATTGCTGTTACGTTTTTGTTGGTACACAAAATATAGGACTATCAATGTAATCTTACCTCTACCTCACTTGTGGATAATTTTTGCCATTAATATTTTTATTACCCTCTATTCTACATCCACGTGGAATATTTCAACCAAAACTCTCCCCAACGTCACAAAATTTGAACTTAATGACCAATATTGAGAAAAATAAGGTACCAAGGATCATCCATATATTAATGGTTAAGTCATTCTTCTTCTTTTAGTTAATAATCTTAACTATTGTTACTTTCTCACCCGTTAATTATTAATGTTTAAATTGTGGTAGATTTCTCTTTCTTTTTTTTTTGACAGTGGTAAATTCCTTTTTCACTTCCAGTATAAGTTGCTCCCAAAAGTATAGTATATTTATTTTGTAAATGAAGCAGTTCACGAGAATATCAGCCTAATCTCCCAAACACTTGGTTTTATCCATACACTCAATCAAGAACTAAATTTAGGGCATGTTTAAATTAATTGTGTTGAGGTAAAAGTAAATTTAAAACTATAAAATTGATTTTGATAATTATTTGACGTGTTCAATAAATCTAAAATGGATGCCAACTTGAATTAACAATTAAAAAAACAAAATATGAAGCTATAATTTAGAACTTCGATAAAATGAAAATGATCTATTGCTTAACGCACTTTTACAAAAATGTATCTAATTTTTGTAAAAAACCCATTTCTTAATCAATAAAATAAATTGTTATTGCAGGCATTCAGACCCACTATAACCTGCAATAATCACACATATTTTCTGGCCTAAATGGTTTAGAGGACACTTGAAAAACTCATAAAAGTAGTCTCTTATAAGACAAGTATATGTATCAAAATTCATTGATGCCACATATCAAACTTAGTGTCATGATACCTCAACTTTTTGTTTGTTTTTGAAACACCAATTTCATCAATTCAGCTGCTGAATCGAGTCATTATCTTGTCAACAATCTAACCATGTAATTATTACTTCGCACATTAAGTGTCAAATTAGTAAATTACTTAAATATTTTGATCGCATTGCTCTCTATAAACCGCTCAAACAGATCGATCGTGGCCACAAACTTTTACGCAAGTCACAAAATAGAGCTTTCCACCAATAGATTGCAGTAGTGTTATGGAACGAGCAAGGGAGTCGAGACTTGAAAGTGAGAACGGATGTAAGTACTTTGTCATTCCTAATTGCAAAGTGAAACAAAAACTGATATGGACATCCAATCCAAGCCTTCAACCGAATTTAGAAAAAAGACAACCTAGTCCAAAATAAATGAATCCATTGAAATAATTATTGTAAATAACTGGTTCCCAATGTTGTTTAAGATATGGTTGTGAGATGTTTCTTCAGATGTGAGCTATTACATAATAAATGTTTATTAAATACGCGCTTAATTAAAAAACTATTTACTCAAACACCTCTATTTACTCAAACACCTTGTTGAAGTCTAAAAACAGGACGCAAAAGCCATACTTAGTTCTCAAAATACAATATGCAATTTTCCCCCAAAAGACTCTTGTACCAAATTCAAAATTTAATAATATTTTAAAGATAGTTGTAGGATGGGGAGGGGGTGGTGGATGGGAGAAGACAGGGATAGAATAACATAGTACCTTAGCTAAGGGATCCCCAATTGCTTCTTTTTTTGTGCTTACTTTACTGTTTAAATCTAGCATTGAAAATGACAAACTTTAGTGTAATACACTCATGGCAAAATCCAAGAAATAATGCAACAATCTCTGATGACTTGCCCCAAAATAACTGGCACTCCAATGTTATTTCTTTGTTGGACTTGGAGCTATGTGCCTCGTGAGAACATAGCAGTCTGGTGGTGTGATGTTTGTGTAATAGTTCTGGATTGTTTCCGTAATTTCAAACTCAAACTTCTTATAAAAGTTAATGGCGTCTTCATTGTTTGTCTGCACATGCAAGTAAACTTCAGAAATGTTTTGCTTGGAGCAGAGATCAAGAACATGATTCAGCAGCTTTGTTCCTGCATAAACCCCAAGATTCATATCATATTTCTAACAGAGAGCAGATAGCAAGCTTAAAGGACACGAGACATTTAGAAACAGTGACCATAGCCAGATGTAAAATGAAATGTTCCTAATATGAAGCTTGCACCTTACAACAGGCTCTTAATATGTGTCTGTGGTACTATGGCAAGTATGCATGCTATGAAGAGTCAGAACTACATGATCAATTAAACTTTCAACAGAAAGATATTAAAATTCTTTCTTACCAATACCAAGTCCACGGTAAGGCGCTAGGACTCCTAAAGTCATGATGTAAACCCGAACTTGTCCCCCGCCTTCTTTCTTCTCAAGCCGGCATGCAATTGCACCAACACAAATGTCACTGTAGTAAGCTGAAATAAAGCATAAAAATTAATCTTGGGGTTGATGAATGTGAACTCACATGCAGCTACAGTAATAAAGTTGTGAGACATGTCATAAAGGTTCCTTGTATACCTCCCACATCTATGTATGTATCATCCAAATTATCATGCAAACTGAAAACACAGATATCATACAAGCTAGTTGGATTAAAGTAAAGCTTGCATTCCAACAAAATCAAATACTTTTTGAAGCACAGAAATGTAATATATTATGAAGTAGTGAATATATGATCACACATTTCCAATAAAGACGGCAGTGTAAGTTTTTTGTGGGATGTGGATAAAAGATTATTTATCATAAGTAAAGAGATAATTCAAAGCAAAAAGGAATCACATATCCTCCTTATAGGAGCTCTACCATTAGTATTCAGCACATCTAGAAGAGAAACTGGGAACTGTCCTATCATATCATATGTATTCCATGTCGTTGTCAAGACTCTTCAAAAGCGATTTTCATTTACTATAGTTAGGGGAAGGGAGCAAATAGGTTTGAATCTAAATAATTTGAAAGCAATTCATATTCTTTATACACAACAGAAATAAAATGCAGAAAGATAGCAAATGGCAATCCTGAATGTGGTACAGGAAATTCATACCAATTACAAAAGAAAATCAAATGCAAATAGAAATAAACAAAAAAAAGTATTAAGCAGTTTAGTTTTAACTAATGAATACACTAATTTTTAATATTACAAAAGAAGAAGAAGAAGAAGAAAAAAATCACTGGACAATATTCAAGAGTTTACATGTACATTTAAAAAATGATTAAAAGCAGCACGCCAATAAGCAAATTAAAATGATTAATTATGGATTTTATTACCTAACACCTTAAGTGTAGTGCAATAATAGGTTAGCGTGTGAAATAATAGTAAAAGTATGTATATTAAAGAACCTAGTTTGGTGAATTCGGCAGAAGCAAGTGCATCAGCGTAGTATTTGTCGTTGTAGCGAACAGGGAAAAGCGCAATATTAAGCTTCTTGAGCTGCATAATGTTCTTATCTCTCACATCATCCAGTGAGATTGACACTTCACGTCCAACTCCCATTCTACTTCAATTCTAACAATAACAACAATAACATTATTATGTTAACAAAGGAACGCTTACTATAGCGGCCGCAAATCGCGATTGAATCGCATCCTAACGAAGAGGGGAAGTAAATTTTGAAGAAAAAAAAATATAAAATGAAAACCTGGAGTTTGCCGGTGTTTCCCGCGGGATTGCTTACAACGACGAGCAACTCCGGGTGCGTTTTCCGGGCAGTTGAGTTGAATTGGGTGCGACTCCAACTTGCTTCTGATTTGATATACAAGGGCAACAAAGCGGCAGCCGCTTGCATTTCTTTTTTATTTTTTATTTTTTATTTTTTTAATGGAGTTGTTGGGCCTCTTCAAATTGAAGTTCATTGGGCTTATGGGATTAGAATCCCATCTGCTTCTTTTTTCACAAAACAATCTATTTTTTTACTTGACAACAAAAATTATTGATTTATATCAATCTAATTAACTATTAAATATTGTATTGTCTCTACCCTTATTTGGAGCTTACAATGTGACGAGACACAAGTTTAAATATTAAGATTTTTATATTCATTGTCATGTTCAAGTAGTCACAAGTTAGAATATTAAACATTTATTTCTTTTATTTATTTAAAAAAAATGAGGGAAAGAAGATAATACTCTAATCAAAGATAAAGAAGACTTTAGAAGCTATTAATCATTAGACTAACTATTGGACTTTTAATGTTTATTTATTGTTATTAATACTAATTCAAAATTTGAATGTTAGTTTATTCTAGTAGCATTTTTGGCTCACCCCAACACACATTTGTTAGAAAAAAAAAGAATATATTTTATTGAATTTTAATTTAACTCCAAGATAAATTAAATTAATATTTAACAGCCAACTCTTGTAAATCGAGAAGACAACATATGTTGCAAACCAACTTGAGAGGTTAATTCACGTAAAAAAAAAATAAAAAAAAAAATAAAAAAAATAAAAAAAAAATAAAAAACTTGAGAGGCTGGTTGGGGATTTACCACCTTTTGTTCGCAATTTTTACTTTCTGTGGGCGTTACACTGAAAGTCCAGTTTACATATTTGGCTTGCGCAGCCAGAAAACACAAACAGTATGCAATTTACTATCTATAAAAAAATTATAAATAAATTGCATAATTTAAGTAGAAGACTAAAAAAAACGCATAAAAGAGAAGGAACACCTTATCGTTACTCAATTTGAAAGCCCTCTTCCTTCATTTCTCTCTATAACTCGTCAATCACAATCACCATTTATATAATTATTTGAAATTAAAATCTCTCGTAATCGAATTCTGAGTTATAATAATGCCTTGTATCACAGCTCCTTCTTATTCCTACGCCATTGTTCCCTTTACCTTCATTTCTCCAAAATCAACTCGAATTTCTCCAACTGCAAAATTTCTCACTAAACATAACCGTAATCCTCTAATTGAAACAATAAGCATGAGTAGTAATAATTATCAGAGAAAAAGAGTAGTTAGAGCAACCGTTTCAATTGAAAAAGAGACTCCAGAAGCTGAACGACCTGAAACGTTTCTGAGAGGCGGTGACGGAGACGAAGGAGTGTCTTCTGTTAGAGTCCGTTTTGAGAAGATGATAAGAGAAGCGCAAGATAGTGTGTGTAATGCAATTGAGATTGCTGATGGTGGTGCTAAATTTAAAGAAGATGTTTGGTCTAGACCTGGTGGTGGTGGTGGTATTAGTAGGGTTCTTCAAGACGGTGCCGTTTGGGAGAAAGCTGGTGTTAATGTGAGTGTTGTTTATGGTCTTATGCCTCCTGATGCTTATCGTGCTGCTAAAGGTGCTGCTACTTCTCCTGATCAGAAGCCTGGTCCTATTCCCTTTTTTGCTGCTGGAATTAGCTCTGTAAGCATCCCTCATTTTTCATTGATTCCGTTATCGATTATAGTTATTACTAGTAAAGATCTGTGTAAACTTGCTAATGTGTAGGG
>NC_021161.2:52431396-52453989 GCF_000331145.2 Cicer arietinum
AAATAACGTGTGAAACATAGTTGTGAAATTTTGTGAAAAACTGTTTTTAGATTAGATCGATAGGTATATAAATAAGTGTTTGCTTGGTTAATGAAAATTGATTTTGGGATAATTGAATTGGATTTAGTGCTTGTTTGGTTAGTGACTAAAATTGATTTTAGTTAAAAGTAGTGAGTTGAATGTAAAGTGATTTATATTTGGATATGTTCAGGAAAAAGTGATTTGACCATTAATTTTTAGTGTAAAAATCACGTTTGGACTTAAAAGCTACAAATCATAGCTTCAAGCTAGAATCAATTCTGGAGGCAGAATCAATTCTACTCAATAGCATCCAAACATATCATAATCAATTCTACACTTTCAAAATTGATTTTAGCTACTCCAAAAGTGCAACCAAATATGCACTTAAAGTGATTTATTTTTTGGTACTCTTATATAAAAATGAGGTGAATAATAAACTTGAGCTGAAAAACAATTTTAGAGGCATGGAGTAAGCTCGATATTTTAGAAAAAATCAATTCTGGAGGTGAAGAATTGATTTTACTTAGAATATTTGAATATGGCAAAATCAATTATATAGTTTTGGAATTACTTTTGTTTCTTGCAAAATTGAATCCAAATATTCAATAAATTATTTGTGTTGCTCTCTCAATGCCTTTTTATTTCTTTCTATATGTTCAGGTTTTACACCCTAAGAACCCGTTTGCCCCAACCTTGCATTTCAATTATCGCTATTTTGAAACTGATGCTCCTAAAGGTAATGTTTTATGTTTTTCTCTTTGTTTTATGCAGACACTATGATGTGTTCATTTCCAAGCTACTTATCTTATTATATAACGATTTTGGGAAAAAAATGATTCTGAATTCTCATTATATTTAATCAAGAGTTGTATTCTTATATACAAGTTCAATACACAGCTGTTACAATTATGAGCCAGAAATAACAGACACTGCTAACTACCCCTAACTAACTATCTTAAATAGAGCTGTATGTATCAACTAGTATGCCATATAACATTATTGTCTAACTACATATCACTATAATTGCATGAAATAAGAAACTTGTAGTGACATTGGACCACATGACGTTAGGACATTGGATAACAGGACTCTTGATTTTGCTTCTATTGATAGTCATGCTATTGCATTCTGCAGATGCTCCTGGAGCACCTAGACAATGGTGGTTTGGTGGGGGAACTGACTTAACCCCTGCTTACATTTTTGAGGAGGATGTCAAGCACTTCCATTCAGTATGTGCTTAACACAACATAGGCTTATCAAATTTTGTGGTGAAGAGTCAAATTCTTTGGAAGATTTTATTTTTTAAATTTTTTATTAAAATAAATAGTTTCCTTTGTTTTAAAATGCCACCATATTTGGACGTCTTATGTCAGTATTTTTAATATGATTTTTCAGTTTCAAATGGGTTTTCTCGAATTTATATATGTGTAGCTTGGTTCCTTTGAAATGGATGGCACTGCAATGTTAAGCTTTACTGAGTTTATATCTTGCTTCTTTTGTAGACTCAAAAACAGGCTTGTGACAAGTTTGATCCTACATTTTACCCCCGATTCAAGAAATGGTGTGATGATTACTTTTATATCAAGGTATAGTCTCATCCTTTTTCACATAATGAAGTTTTTTGGTGTAGTATTTCACTGCAGTCTTAGGATAACTTTGATAAAGCTGAAACTGATCTGTAAAAAGCAATTAATGAGCATTCAGTTTTCAGTTCATCAATCTTTAGTTAAAGAGTAAATTTGAATCTTCTTGTTTATCTGTTATCATTAGCTTTGATAAATTTTATACATGATGAATTGAAGGCTATAATAAACATTAAACCAGTGTTTGTAGATAGGTAGCAGCGATGACTGTAGGGTAGAATGAAATGATCGGATAGGGAAGAACACCTGTGATGCTGGGGCATCAAGAGCTGGATTGATGTGGTTTGACAATAGTGAATGGAGATATCATCGCATTAAGTATATGCAGCTGATAATATGATATGTTCAGGAGACTTGGAGTTGGAGTGGTTGTGTGAGAAGGACAAGTGACAAAAAGTCGGAAAGACAGAGACATATGAATAGATAGGCAGTGTCTCAGATGGGTCGATTTTTTGTATGCATTGTAACTGCACGGTTCACTTGATTTCTCAATCCATAGATCCTGCCAATGAAGGCATGTGAAGTTGAACCTCATTGATAATGTCGGGCTTATAAGCGACAAATTTGACATTATTATATTTGTTTATACTGTGTTTTATCCTCTAGTCTATCAATTATCACGACCGGCAATTCCATTTTAGAGTATACCAGTTGAATCAGTATAGTCAATACTGTCTAGTTAGATGGATCATGGGTGCCGCTTGGCGTGTTGAAGGGATTAAAATGGATTCACTAGAATGTTTCTTTTTTTGTAATTGAATTGAGTTTGTGGCATATGCTGTTGCTGATTGTATTTCATTATCTTCCTCTTCATTTCAGCATCGAGATGAAAGGAGAGGGCTTGGAGGAATATTTTTTGACGATCTGAATGACTATGATCAGGAGATGCTCCTTTCCTTCGCTACCGGTAATTGATTGAATATTCAAATTTGTTGGTTCTTACTTCAGAATGTGCAAATTTGTTTATCCTTTCGTTTACATGCTTGCCTACACAATGGTTGCTTGCAGAATGTGCAAATTCTGTTATTCCCGCTTATATACCTATCATAGAGAAAAGGAAGGATTTGCCCTTTACAGATCAACAGAAAGCATGGCAACAATTGCGAAGGGGACGATATGTTGAATTCAATTTGGTACACTTTTTAAGCTAGCTTCTAGATCAAAAGTTTTGCTCTACTCTTTTCCAGATCAGGTTTAAATTTATGTTACCACTATGTTTTTCGGCTGCAGGTATATGATAGGGGTACAACATTTGGACTAAAAACTGGAGGGAGAATAGAGAGTATTCTTGTTTCTCTCCCATTGACTTCTCGATGGGAATATGATCACGTATGATTTTAGAATCTTCTATATATTGTAAAATGTAGACAAGTTGAATATTAGATGCATCTAGTATTCCATTTATAAAGTTGCTACTGAAATGTTGATATAATTTTGCGTGCAGAAACCAGAAGTAGGAAGTGAAGAATGGAAGCTCTTAGATGCGTGCAGAAACCCGAAGGAATGGATCTAATTTATCAGTTGACCACCCAATTTGCCATATATTTTTATCAATAAGATAAGATAGCTTGTGTTCTTTTTTCGGTGTATATCATGTACTTGTTAAGATGAGTCGCTACTATTTTAGATTCTACTTGGTGGATCGCAAATCACATGTTTTACACTTTTCACCTATGTAAAGCGTGAAATTATGAAAATTACAATTGTTTAGAATGCGTCTGTACTCTGTACCCACTGTACCACTCATTGTTCCTCAAGGACCTACCTATTTTTGCAAAATAACATTGGTAGCTTCTTCATAAATCATAGTAAGTGATTATTATACTTATACTAAACAAAAGAAATTAAGAGTAAGTTCATCAAAATGAGCATTTAATTGAGTAAAAACCTACATCATGCGTTACACTTGCATTAGCCATTTTCCCACCAGTGCCTACCTACAAGGCTACAAGCTTGTTCGCAATGCCAAAACAGTTTTAGTGGAGAAATATGTATGAAGAAAAAAAGAAAAAAGAAAAAAAAGAGGGAACAAAATGACAGATAAAAACTCCATCTGGATTGAACATTTTCATCCATCAGATTCAGAGGTATTCCTGTCAGGCCAATGGAGGAATTTGAATCCTTGAAGAGAGGGTGGCAAGTAGCTCTGTGTTGAGGAAGGGTTATCAGGAGGGTATATGTATCCTTTCCCATACCCAATTTCCTTCATTAATTTGGTTGGTGCATTCCTGAGATGAAGAGGCACCCCTTCATTCTGTCCAACTGATTCCTTCACTACCTTCTGAGCAGCTCCAATTGCTCTATAAACTGCTACAGATTTAGGAGCCAAAGCCAAGTATGCAACACATTGTGCAAGAATGACATTGCACTCAGGCATTCCTATAAAGTGACAAGCTTGGTAGCAGGAAACAGCTTGATTAAGAGCTAAAGGATCAGCCAAACCAACATCCTCACTTGCAAACCTTACAAGCCTACGTGCAATATAAAGTGGCTCTTCACCTCCTTCTAACATTCTTGCTAGCCAATAAATAGCTGCATCAGCATCACTTCCCCTCATAGACTTGTGCAATGCACTGATTAAATTATAGTGTTCTTCCCCAGCTTTATCATAAGCAAGATGCTTGCATTGAAGTGCCTCCTTTGCATCCTCAACAGTAACATTAACACCAAGACATTCTTCATTATCATGCTGTACTTGTACCCGAGCAGCAGCAGTAACAGCAGCAATCTCCAACACATTCAAAGCAACACGAGCATCCCCATCACAATTTTTAGCTATAAAATCAACAACCTCATCACGGACACTGACATCAACGTGGGAAGAATCAGAACCAAAACCAAGGCTTTGCACCAACCCTTTGTCTGTGTCAGTTACAGCCCTGTTGAGAAGCAAAAGCAGGTGATGGGGTTGAAGAGGGTTAAGAGTAAGGACACGACAACGAGACAAAAGTGGTGTAATCAAATGAAAAGAAGGGTTTTCAGTAGTGGCACCAACGAAAACAATGCTACCATCTTCAATGACAGGTAAGAAAGAATCCTGTTGAGATTTATTAAACCTGTGAACCTCATCCACAAAGAGAACAGTGGTTTGATTTGTTTTGATTCTGAGTTTTCTAGCTTCATCAACAGCATCCCTAACGTCTTTAACACCACTAGTAACAGCAGATAAAGAGACAAAGCGATAGAAAGTGGAAGTTGTTGGTGATGAATTTACAATAGCTTTGGCGATAGTGGTTTTACCTGTGCCAGGTGGACCCCACAGGAGTATTGAAGGGAGACGGTTGCGTTGGATTGCGGAGCGGAGAATGGAATTGTTTGCGAGAAGATGGTCTTGTCCGACAACCTCGTCCAATGTTCTGGGACGCAAACGTTCGTATAAGGGTCCGTGAGTTTGGGTTTGTTTTTTGGAACGGTTGAAGAAAAATGCGGACTTGTTTTGTTGGGTTTGTGTTTGTGTTTGTGTTTGCGTTTGTGGTGATAACTTGATGCGTTTGGTTGGTTCATCTGCTTGTTGTTGTTGTTCTTCTTCTTTTTGTTGTTGTTGTGAGTCAATGGGTGGTGGTGGAGATGGGGATTGAAAGAAGCGGTCGAGTTTGGGTTGGAAAGCAAATGATGATGGATTAGGATTAGGATTAGGAATAGGATTGGAGTTGGGTTTGTGAGTGAGAATCCATTCGGTGGCTTTGACGGTGGATTTGCCGCCGGTGGCAGCCAAGGCTTGGGCGGCTAACTCGTCGGGGAAGCCCATGCTAAGAAGCTGTTGCATCTCCATTTTCCCTTACTCTCTCTGTCTCCCACTGATTCTCTATTCTCATTCATCATTCATTCATAATGCGTTCCTATCTTCATCTTTATTCGAGGTCATCATTGCAAATTTAATACTCTCTCGGGCCCCGTCTATCATTTGTAACAAAAAGTTCTAGAGTTTTAACTATTCAAAACAAAATCACAAATTTTAAAATTATGAATTACTCTTTTTTAAGAAGAAAGGTTACTTTTCATATTTTTAATAATATAGATATTGAAAAATAAATAAAATTTAATAAAAATATTATTTTAATTATAATTCGATAGATTCTACTAAATAATCGTCTTTAATTGAAATTTATTAATTATTTGAACTCAATTAATTAATCAATCCATGTAACAAAATACTGCTAATTTATCATTTTTTTTATTAACAGTTGCATATTAACAAATAATATTATTAAAATATACATAATATAAACTATATATAATATAATATATTAATTTTATTTATTAAAATTAATTTTGCTACTAAAAGTAAAATATTTTTATAGAGCTTTTATTCTTTTCATGATAAATATTTTTCAAAAGTTCTAAAATTTACCATTAACAAAAAAGTGTTTTATGGCAAGTTAGCCATTGACATTTAGATAGTCTAGTTTGGTACAATTGACACGCTCCGTGTCATTTTAAAAAAAAAAATTATAATAATAATTAATAATAAATCATAAATAAAACACATCAAATATCTACTTTTATTCTCTTTCTATTTCAGTCGTTTGTTCTTTTTCTTTTTCTTCTCTCTGTCTCAGCCAAGACAACTCCTTTTCCCTATTTTTATTTATTTAATTTTTTTTCTCTTTGCTTCTTTTCATCTACAACACATAAACCCTCAATTTTTATGATGAATTTAACATCCTCAAAAACATAATTTCTCATACTCCTACAAATTCTCTTGTTTAGGATTTTGGATTAAGATTTGTGCTTAAGGAAGAAGAAGGGTACCCATTTTTTGATAGTTGTTTATCGAGACTATTTGAAGTAAATACACAATTTTAATGTTAATATGAATCTCTAACAAAAATGTAGTTTTGTTTAAAAAAATTATTTTGTGTTTAGAGTAGATTTAAATTACTTTTATGGTTCCCTAGAGTTAGCTAAACTTTATAATATAATTTTTCTAAAGTCTCGACAATATTTTTTATACTCAGATTTGTCAGTTGAGGTCATGTCGGCTACTCTGTGAGTCGTTGGAGAACAAACGTAGTCGATTCTTCGTAGTTGTGAGTTGACGACGGTCATCGTAATATATTTTTACAATGCTATCATTATTATTTTACTTGTTTTCTATATTAAAGTATTTATTAAAAAATTGGGGAACACAATATTTGTTTTTTTTTTTCTCGATTTCATCCTTAATTATTTGCATGGTATTTGTTATGTGATATGTTTGTAGTTTGATTTATTTATGAGTTATAAAGTTTTTAAAGATGTGTCGTGAAATCGTTAACGGCGGTAGTTTAAAAACAAAAGTGCGCCTAAGAGTTGGGGTGAAATAGGTGTTTATAATTTTTTTTTGTTTTTAGAGATTTAGTGTTTGATTCTTCTGATTTAAGATAGTGTATGGAAAAGATAAATGACAGAAAAATAAAGAATACAAAGATATTATCCAAGTTCCCCTTATGACCAAGGGTACATCCAGTCCTCTTGCACACCACAAAATATTTTCCACTATTGTTTGAATAAGTACAAGTCCCACCCTATGACCTTTGTTACAAACTCCCAACAATCACCCTAAGATAGCACACCACTATCTTAGTTTACAAAATTTGAAGAAAGAACACCACTTTCCTCAATTTGCAACACTTGAATGGTTTAGCAATATTGATTTTGACTTAGATCAATATGATATAACAGTTGATGTACAATGATAACAATCCAATATAATTTCAAGTACACTAGAAAACTTTTCTCAATGATATGAAAATGTAAAATCTGTACTTGAAATATAAAAGTGAAACTTTGAAAAAATCAAAATATTTTAGAAAGTTTGTTCAAAGTTTGTTCAAGGTTTGGTTGTAGGATTGGTTTTTTTTATTAAACTGATGTTATGGGGTATTTATACTCCATAGACATCACTTCAGATCAGTGGTCTTCGTTCCTAGAGGTTTGATGAAGAAATACAATGATCTGGTTGTATTCAACTACAACTTGTGTGTAGGTGTAGTCGAATACACATCCTTTTAACGTTCAGTTTTATTTGAACTTTGAAGCTTGTATTCGAATATAGATGTTCAATTTTAGCTACTGACTTGTCTCTATTCGGCTACAACATGTATTTTGAAAATCCTTTTGATGCATATGCTAAAATGAAAGGTTCTCATGTGCATTTGAAATATACGAATGTTAGATTGCATCATGTACCTTTACATTATAAAAACTCTAGCATATTTGACCATAGTTGTCTTTGATGTTTGACTTCTTTTTGAGCTTGCAACTTGATCATTTTCCTTGGTCTTTGTCTTCATCAAAAACATGTACTTTACAGGTAGGTGCACCTGATTATCTCGTTTTGATTATGGAGAGTTACCCGTTAGATGGAGTCACCCCTATGAGAAATATCATCCGGATGAGGATAAGACTATCAACGATATGTAAGCTCCATAATTGATGTGTGATGATGTATTGCCGGATTGAGAGGATAGATCTATCCGTTAGATGGAGCCACCCCTAAAGGAAATGTCACCCTTAGGAGGAAAATGATATCAATGAGATGAAGTTGTCTCTTGGTTCTCAAGAATTTGTAATTTTACTTGTTGGATTTTTATGATGATTTTAATGTTATTCATTTTGATTTCGCTTCGCTATTGATTGAATTTTTAATATTTCTATACGAGCAACTAAATTAGAAGTATAATGATTTTATTATGCGTATAACATAATCGCCAAAAGATTGTAAAACAGTTATTCGTATCTTTTTGTGTTTCCCTTCTAGTTGATGGTGATTGTTGTCTCTTCACTAAGTATTTGTGACTTACCCTTCATATTGTTTGTTTTTTTTTCTTCAGATTCACAAGCAGCTGTGTAGCAAACTGTTAGTAGATTAAAGTCTCAATCATATTTGTTTTGGTAGACCTTTTTGAACGAATATCCTTTTTGTAAAATATGTTGAGTCGTAATGTATTTTACAACTATTGGAATTTAGATAGTCTTTTTGAGAAATATATTAAACAATTAGATTATACTCTTTGAAATATGAATTGACAGAATTAATACTATAAATAGTGATTTTATAAATTTGGAAATGTTGAAGTTACAGATGATACTCTGTTGAAATTTTGAGAAATATATATATATATATATAAATATAATATTTGTTATTTATATAACTCATTTAGTCAAAATATGTACAAGCTTAACACATCATAGGAAACACACATATAAAGAAAATTAATCATATATATATATATATATATTGAAATGGTTATTGAGAATGATTTAGTTGTTTAATTGTTAAGTTAATTGATAGACTTGTCAGACTAGTAGTATAGCTTGTGCACCGATCACAACGTTTAGTTTTTGGGTTGTGACAATAATTTATTTTGAAGACAAGACTCAAATTTTGTATAGTTCATATATATTTTTCTTTTTAATAAAAAAATATTTATTTATTCACACTAAAAGTGTATATTAACGTGAATAACATAAATATAAACTCTTTAAAAACAAAAATAATACATCTAATAACAAATTCTACAACATTCAAATTAATAGTATAAAATAGTAAAATATTTATAAATTTGATAAAATTAAAGTGACTGAAATACCATACATTCAGATTTACAATATTGAATTGGTCTTTTATAGATCGAAGTTAATGTATTAATTTAAATAAAATGAACATTGTATCGAAACAGGAAAAAAAAGTTACACTTAATTAACGAGATAACGAAAAAACATAGAAAAATAAATCTATATAAAAATTATTTATTTATGTAAAAGAATAAAGGAAAAACGATGCACAAAAGTGATTTCCAACTGAAAAAATGAAGAAGAAATAGATGAGAAAGAAGTGTGACCACCCAATTTGTTTTTATTTTTTTATTTTTTTATTATGTTCAATCTAACTTATTTCCACCTCTAATTTTAACTATTATATTTGTTTTAATGGTACAAAAAATCTATATGATTCAAATAAAATTTATTTATTTTTTAAAATAAGTTTTTTTTTAAATATCAACTTAATTGAACTAAACAAAATTATTTAGTTGTTGATTGATTTGGTTTAAATTTTTTGAAAAAATTATACCAAATCATCTATTTTTTATTTGTTGAAATATATTTTCTTTTTAAAATCCAACCATTACATCTAATTCTACTATTATTCAATCTTACAAGACACAAAATCTAATTTTATTTTTATGAAGACGTGAAAATTTATGTAGTTAGTAACTAACTACTAACCACCACTGCTACTGCTACTACTGGATGAAAAAAATGCGACAGATATGACCGAAACGAACGGTATTATCAGAATAGGAATGACAATGAGTTCTCCCGTCGTTTCACTTCCCGTCGTCTCAACCACATCAAACGACAACACTCAAATTCGCGTTGCTTCGAAACAGAAAGAATGGAACAAAGCCATAAGCACAAGCATTCGTTCTCGTCTCAGTAAACTATGCCGACAAGGCCAACCCCACCTCGCTCGCCACCTCCTCGAAACTCTCCCCCGCCCCTCCACCGTCGTCTGGAATTCTGTCATCATCGGATTCGTATGCAACAACATGCCTCTCGAAGCTCTTCTCTTATACGCTCAAATGAGGAAATCCTCACCTCATATTCGTTTCGATCCTTACACTTTCTCTTCAACTCTCAAAGCTTGTGCCCTAACCAACGACGTTGTTACCGGTAAAGCTATTCACTCTCATTTTCTTCGTTCTCATTCAAATTCAATTTCAAACCCTGGTCCTAGTAGAATTGTTTACAATTCTCTATTGAATATGTACTCTTGTTGTCAACATGATTATGTCCTCAAAGTGTTTGCTGTTATGCGTAAACGAAATGTCATCGCTTGGAATACCTTGATTTCTTGGTATGTTAAGACCAATTGCTATCATCAAGCGCTTAGTGCTTTTGATACTATGATCAATCTCAATATAACGCCTACTCCTGTTACTTTTGTTAACCTCTTCCCTGCATTATCTAAACTCGGTGATTCCAGAATTGCCCACTTGTTTTATGGATTTCTTCTCAAATTTGGTGATGAGTATGTTAATGATGTGTTTGTTGTTAGTTCTGCAATTCTCATGTTTGCCGATCTTGGTTGCATGGATTATGCTCGTAAGGTTTTTGATCAATGTTCTAATAAAAATACTGAGATTTGGAATACTATGATTGCTGCTTATGTTCAAAATAATCTCCCTGTTGAAGCAATTGACGTGTTCATTCAAGCATTGGAGTCAGAGGAGGAGGAGGGTATATGCGATGATGTAACTTTTCTTTCTGTTATTACTGCTGTTTCACAGCTGCAGCAAGTCAAATTGGCTGAGCAGCTGCATGCATTTGTTGTAAAAAGTTTGCCGGTTTCACCGATTATAATTCTCAATGCTGTAATTGTTATGTACTCAAGGTGCAATCTTGTTAATACTTCGTTTAAGGTTTTTGATAAGATGTTAGAGAGGGATGCTGTTTCGTGGAATACCATAATATCTGCCTTTGTACAGAATGGTTTCGATGAGGAAGCGCTTATGCTTGTGTGTGAGATGCAGAAGCAAAGGTTTTTGATTGATTCTGTTACCGCAAGTGCCCTTCTTTCTGCAGCTTCTAATCTTAGGAATTTGTATATTGGAAGGCAAACTCATGCATATCTGATTCGCCGCGGGATACAGTTTGAGGGGATGGAGAGTTATCTGATTGATATGTATGCAAAATCCGGCTTGATTAGAACTTCTGAATTGTTGTTTGAGAAGAACTGCTCTAGTGATAGAGACCAGGCCACATGGAATGCTATGATTGCTGGTTATACTCAGAATGGGCTCAATGAGAAAGCTATTCTCCTTCTTAAAGAGATGTTGGTGCACAAGGTACTACCAAATGCAGTGACCTTGGCATCAATTCTTCCTGCTTGCAATTCAATGGGAAGCATGGGATTTGTTAGGCAACTTCATGGATTCTCCATACGTCATGTCTTGGAGAAAAATGTTTATGTGGGAACTGCCTTAACCGACACGTACTCCAAATGTGGCGCAATTAGTTATGCTGAAAATGTCTTTGTGAGAACACCTGAGAAAAATTCGGTCACATACACCACAATGATGATGTGCTACGGTCAACATGGGATGGGTAAGAGAGCTCTTACATTGTATGATTCTATGCTGAGATCTGGCATTAAGCCCGATGCAGTTACTTTTGTTGCCATCTTGTCTGCTTGTAATTATACTGGATTGGTTGATGAAGGCCTTCAAATATTTGAATCAATGGAGAAAATACATAAAATCAAGCCCACAATTGAACATTATTGTTGTGTTGCAGACATGTTAGGGAGGGTTGGGAAGGTGGTTGAAGCCTATGAGTTTGTCAAGGGATTGGGTGAGGTTGGCAACACAATGGAAATTTGGGGATCTCTTCTCGGGGCTTGCAAAAATCATGGGCATTTTGAATTGGGAAAAGTTGTTGCCAAAAAATTGCTAAATATGGGTACGGAGAAAAGGATGGCAGGATATCATGTTCTGCTCTCAAATATTTATGCAGAGGAAGGAGAGTGGGAAAATGTTGACAGAGTTAGAAAGAAGATGAAGGAAAAAGGCTTGCAAAAGGAAACGGGATGTAGTTGGATTGAGATAGTTGGGTTTGTAAACTGCTTTGTATCTAGAGACGAGAAGCACACTCAAAGTGATGAGATATATAATATGTTGGACAAGTTGACTCTGGACATGAAAGATGCGGGTTACAAGCCACTTTACAGCTCAAATTTTAATGATTTTGGATTCTGATGAATGAATCGAATAATTATTACAAGTTTTATCAAAGTGAGATGTTGGTTGCTTTATGGTGGGCAGTTGTCACGAAAGTGAGTTGCTTTCTTGGTTAAAATAGTCACAGGATCAAGTATAACTGATGATAGTCTCATGACCTGCATAATTGTATCGAATGTTCACCACAACAGCCATAGGTTTGAAACAGATTGTAATTGGTGAACAAAAGAATCAATTCATGTATTTATATATACATAGGATTATGCAAACTCCTCTGTTATAATTACGTTACATCTAGAAGTGCCTAAGAAGGCATGATGAGTGGCTTAATTTGACACTTCCAGATAAACTACACAATTGTACATTGTAACATTTAGCCTCTTTACTTTGACATGTATAACTACCCAATGGGTCTGACTCCTGGCAAACTGTAAATTCAATGGTGTATGTATAGAACAGGATACCATGTATGCTGATAGCCGTTTATATTGGAATTGTACCATTATACAAGTTTTGTTTGTGACTACTGTATTTGGGTTTTGTTGATGCTTTTCAATTGCATGGCATATTTAATTTAATTTAGTCTCTCAACCTTGGGGTTTACAGTTCAGGCTAAAATCATTTATTCCATTTCCTTGCTTTTTGTTGTAAGTGATGTTCTCGATATTCTTCTCCTTCAAGATGCACAGATATTTCGTTTTGACTTGCATTGTTCTTCTAGTTTGATTTGACCGAGCTATTATGTTTCACTCCAAGGTCTGTTTTTATTCTTTTGAAAAATCATACTCTCTGTGTCTCTGCTTAAAGTTTTGCATTACACTGAAACATATTGATACAAGTGTGAGCTGTTTTAGATGCTTTTGTTGAAAAATGAAAAGATTAATAAAACTATGTGACAAATTTTGACCTGCAGAGATATTGAGAGATAAAGATTCCACCATCTTTTTTTTGTTCCTAACATCAGATTCCATTACTTTTAGTTCCTGTCGTCACATTCCATTACAAAAACACTTACGTGACTGAATGAGGTTTACATACATGGCACCTCTAAGTAGGGATTTTCTTAAGGTAATTTCGCATCTGCTCACGTTTTTGCTCACAAGGTGTAAAATAGACTATTGAAAGCTGGCTTTCTGTAACATATTTTAGTCAATGTTGTACGGCCACAAGTTATCATTTTTTTATAACAAATTAGTCTTTAACTTTCTTTTGGTGTCAAGTTCGTCTTTTATATTTTTAAATATTTGCATCGATGATTTTAATTTTAAACCACCAAAATTGAATTATTATATTCTCTCAAAATTTTCATTAAATTCATGTAATTCTTAAAAGATTTTGATTGCAGTAATCATAAAAACATAAATTCTCAATCAATTTTTAGAGATATAATTAAACAAAAGAGAATTCAAGTGATATACATATTAGGTTCTTGAAATTAAACATGAAATTATCTTAATTCAGATTATGAAATCATATGAAAATTTATAATGTTATGTATATGACCGATAACAAAACTCATAATAAAATTTTAAATTTTTTTTAACTATAAATGATTAAAATGAAATTATGACTAAAAATAGTTTAACATTATAAAGTTTACAAACATAGAGAATTAAACTGTTACAAAAAAAAGTTAAATGATAAATATGATGATTTCGTGTAACTTAAAAGATTACTAAATGCATATTGCCTATAATATCAAGTTGTAGGATACAAACAAGAATTGTATTATTTCACATTGGATTGATCTATGTAGTAATTCAACTAATACATACCCTCCAACCATTTTGTATGTGGTTAGTAGCATAATTTCAAACTTGATTTGTAATATAATCAATCAATTGACCTAAGTAAGTGTAGGAAGATCCACCTTCTAACAATACATTCCTACTCTTTTGAGACATCTCTTTCACTTTCTTTCGTACCTCTCCATCTTTATCCAATACACCCCTTATTCCCCTCTCGATCTTGTCAGCATCTAAAAGATAGTTACGTCCGATATCAAACTCCAATCTATAATCCAATGCGATCTCGACGGCTATCTTCAACTCACGTACAAGCTCAAAAGCATTGGTCTGTTGTTCAGCAAATAGTGGCCACGTGGCAATAGGCACACCATAATATATACTTTCCAACGTTGAATTCCAACCACAATGTGAAACGAATCCTCCTGTGGCTTGATGTGCTAGTACTTGAACTTGAGGGGCCCACCCAATAACCCTTCCAATATTAGCCGTTCGATCTAAGAACCCTTCAGGTAAAACCTCAAGCATTTGAGAAAGAGTATAATCAGAGGGCGGAACCATAGTTCCCTGCGGTTGGGGTTTACGTAGGGACCACAAGAAGCGGACCCCACTTCTCTCAATAGCAAGCGCGATCTCTCTAACTTGTTCCTCATCGAAAGTACCCATGCTCCCAAAGCAGAGGAAAACTACCGAAGAAGGAGGTTGATCATCGAGCCACTTAATGACGTCATCAGAGTCAACATTTGACTTGGGGTTTAATATGGGTCCCACAGGATATATGGGTAAATCACGTAGGGTAGGATCTTCTAAAAATGAACGAACAGCGTGAGGCTCTAGCTCATGAAACGAATTTACTATAATGCCACTGGCTTTCTTAAGGCCATTACCATATTTGATGAAAGACGATTCCCATTCCTTACGGAGCACTAAAGTGGGCAACGTGTTTGTAGCAACCGGGTTAGCGAAACTCGGTATATCCAACTCATCTTGCTGCAACAGCAACTCAGTGTCTTGCTGTTCCCAAATGGTGTGAAGATGAAGCATCAAACCAAGGAAAGCAACACCCGAAGTGAAGAAGACAAGAGAAGGGACACCTAACTCGTTGGCAACATCAATCATTGTGGTACAGAACATGTCAACAACGAAAGCAGCGAGTGTTCCAGTGAGGTTGGAAACAGCTTGTTTAACGTTGGATTTTTGTGTTTCAACGAGAGCACTTATGGAATTACCTACATCAGAGGTGGAGGGAACATGGGTAGTAGTTTGAGGAAGGTTGATGACGTGGAGGTTTTCTGATTCGGTAAGTGAATAATTAGTTTGTTTTTCAACGGTTTTTGGGAAATTGATGACTAAGACAGTTATATTGAGACGGTTATTACGGTTGATGAGAAGGTTGGCAAATTCAAGGGTGGAGATTAGATGTCCTACACCTGGAGAAGGGATAAACACCACTTCTATTTTCTTCATAATGTTCAACACATACACTTTCACTTACACAACTAAATAACTATAGCTAGAACTTAGAAGCTTAGCTAGCTCATGTTAATTATATATATATATGAGTACCTTCACTTCCCCATAAAGCAGGCTGCTATTACTAAATACTAATTACTTTCCTAATATTTGGATCCTGCAATTTTTTGTGGTGAGCAACGATTGGGACACCTGAATCACTCATTATCTTATCATCTTGGTAATTGCTTCATATAATAGGACAAGATGAAACAATGACACATGTTGCCGTGTCCAACATGGTAATACTCCCATTCCATGTTTATACACATTCAGAATGCAATAATTATTATATCCTTTACAAAAATCATTTTATCATTCTATAATCAATATTATACAAAGTAAAATAATATTTTAAAAATTATGTATATAGTAATAATTAAAAGATACTGTAGAAAGAAAAAAAAGTTATTTTGAAAAATAAAAATATTATTTATTTTAGAACAAATTTTTTATTTTTGTAAAATGACATTCATTATGAGATGAATGAAGTATTACATATTTATTGACACATTTCTGAAACATATCCCACAAATCAAACATATGTCTCAAGCTTTTTTTATTTTTTATTTTGACACACTTTGGACACTTCTCATACACATCTAGACTAATACTAGACATCTTTTTAAAATGGCTTTTAAAAAGTAATATATTAACATTTGAAAAATTCTTGCATATGCGCATCTTTTCAAATAATACACTCAACTATGACAACCATTTCTAACTTCAAGGTAAAAGGCCAATATATCATGTTTAGAATTTTTTATAAAGAAATAAATTGTAAATTTGATTTCTGAAATTTGATTTTGTGATTGATAGATAGGTAGAACATGGTCCATGTGTACTAGCAGGAACAGGACTGAGCAACACATGTCTGTCTCTATCTTATTTTTTGGGTCAAGTCGTCTCTTTGTCTAAGCATGCATATGACTATGAAGTTCACCTCTTAATTGTGGATTGTTTTGGAGACTTTTCAAATCTGAATTTTCAAATGTATACAGTTGGAGACTTTTCTTTTGTCGGTACACTTTAAATTAATACGTGTACATGTACAGTAGAAATCCTCAAATAATTAATATTGCAACAATGTTGTTTTTGCTTAATTCTCTTATTGTCGAAACAATGGATCCTACCCTTAAAATATTTTTGAGTACATACTTTAGAAGTATTTGATATTTTTTATTGAACACATTTTAGAGATATATTATCGATACGATGAAGAATGACTTGATACATTTTCATTGGATTGGATATAGATGATGAGACAATTAGAACCTTATATTTTTAAAACTTTCTTTTCTTACATATATTTTTTTGAAGCGTTTTCTTGTTATTGCTAAATTACAATATTCATTCATTTGTTTTTTTATTTTATTTTATAGATTTAGCCTTTATATTTAAAAGAAAACATATGTTGTTTTCCTTAATCTTTATGTTTTTTAAAGTGTAATTCTGATTTATTTATAAAATATGTATTATTTTCAATGTCTAATATAATTTTTTGAAATAAGCATCTTATCAAATAATTAAAATATATTAAATAATTAAAAAACCACAAATACATAAATAAGCATCTTATCAAATAATTAAAAAAAATCAAATAATTTAAAAATACAAATAATTAAATAAGCATCTTAGCAAATAATTAAAAAATATCAAATAATTTAATAAGTATAACAAATAAAATAGTACCTGAAATAGAGATAAGTATCCTCTTCGATGCAGGCAGTGTACCTTCTTTAAGATAGTCATATAAAACAACAAGCGCAGCTGATCCCCATGCCCATTTACCACAAGTATCAAGGTTTTGAAAAAAAAAAACAAATATTTTGCAGATGCAAGGGTACAAATTTTATCAGCTAGAATGGTACACCCTACCAAATAAAGTAGGTATACTCTCGCTGCACAGTCGTATCGTCCTTCATGAAGTTGCTTAAAAAATACAACTTTCAATCACTCAAAACTATATAAGGCACCTCTATTGGTCCTAGTTTCAGTTACAACTTCATCATAATCAACTCCCAATAACTCAACAGCAACATCATTTGTCAAATTTTCATTGACATTAGCGGGAGGTTTGAAAAACTGTCCATAACATGAGATGCTCAAAAGACCATTAACATCGTTAAGAGTAATAGTCATTTCACTAAATGACAGGTGAAATGAGTTAGTCTCTGCGTGCCATCACTCAACAAAAGCAGATATCATATTACCGTCAATCATGTGCAAACTACATTTTTGCATAAGACATAATTCAGTTATAGTAATCCAATGATCTATCTGAGCAGATAATACATATCTAATATCAATGAATTTGTCTTGCTTTTTGCCATTTGAAACAACCTTTAAGACACGTCTATCATGTTTAATTAAAAATAACACACAATAACTTAAAATCTAAATATACAATTATTTCATTCAAACCAGTTTTGTAATAACCTAAAATCAACTTACGTCTATCCTAAAATCAGTTTTTATAATAACCTAAACTACAAATATATTAAAATATACATATTATGGTATATTTTAATAGGTAACAAAATAAATTATTTACTAACATTTCCATTTCACACTTTAATTGCAATATGATGCTCATAATCCTTAAGGACAGAAAGATAGTAAGGACCTCCAGGAAATATAGGTTCTTTAGGCTGCTGATGATGCTCATGTTCAAACTGGTGTTGCGATCATGTTCAAACTGGTGCTGCGATCATGTTCATCATCAAACGCATGATCTTGCTGGTGCTATTGATCATGTTCTTCATCAAACGCAAGATCTTGCTCAAACTCATGCACCTGCATTTCTTCGTTCCTCTTTCTTCTTTTTTCAACTGCAGCTCTCATATTTGATTGTGTAGGAGGTCGAACTCGTGAATATTCACCGTTTTTGCTCCTCACTAAAAAGTGGAATTAAAAAAATGGTAAAAATTATGTAAAAAAAAAAATACAAAATTCCGAAAATTTCAACGAGGAATGAAATTTTCGGTAAACATCCCGAAAATTTCAAATTTCCAGTAAACATCTCGAAAATTTCAAATTTCCGGTAGTTAAAATATAATACCGAAAATTTGAAATTTCCAGTATTGAAAATATCATATTTCAAATTTTCGGGTGGTACTCCCGAAAATCTCATTCCTCATGAAATTTCCAATAAAAAAAAAAACAAAAAAACTTAAGGACTCACTTTTCTGGAAATCACAAGTTGTGGGGGTACGAGGATTTTTCTTTTTTGTTTTTACAGTTTTCTATAGGGTATTTTGGATAATTCAAACAATTTTTTAAAAAAATGGGGTATAGGATTAATTCGGGGAGACAATTTTCAACCTTTTGTTATAAAAAAATCAAATAACAGTAACTTGGTAATGGGCCGAGATCAGGCGGTCCACTAAAATAAAAGCCCACGAGGATAGGATTTATAAATAGGACATTCTCCTAATCTCATTACGCGTAACTTTACAATTTTGTTTCGGTGGGTTTGATTCACTCTCTTTGAATCAATGTTTTAAAAGACAAATTTGTTCTCTTGTTAGGTACTTTCAGAATTTTAATTTCAATATATTTGCATTGTTTTTGTTAAAAAATCCATTTTCTCATGATTATTCAATAACATTCAATCTTCTACTTGATAAAAAATAAATTAAAGAGAGCCTTCCATTTAAAAAAAAATGAAAAGAACACTAAATTTGTAGTGATAATAGGCATGGTGCAATAGAAAATACTAGTATGTAATAAATTAATGATATGCAGCAGCCACATGAAAGATTATGAATTTAATTTCTTGAGTTGTTCCACAAAGGATTTAAATAGTAAGGCTCCATTGTTAATTCCCATTATTCTTTGATACAATGTTATTAAACGTGTATCCATTTCATTATCTTCCATCAACATTGCAATTCCTTCTTCAACATCATTTTGACTAAGCCCATTGAGTCTTAAACCCACCTTCCATATCTCAACAATATACACACAATTCACAAACTGATCCCCAGCCATAGGGTAGCACAACAATTTCTTTTGGAATTCTAAAGCCTCCAATGTAGAATTCCAACCACAATGTGTGATAAAACAACCAACAGAATTGTGTTGCAAGATCTTCGTTTGTGGGGCCCAAGAAACAACCATCCCTATACCTTGCTTCAAAACTCTCTCCAAAAACCCATTTGGTAACCCTTCACGCCAAGTGGACCTCAAAACCCAAATGAAAGGCCTTTTTGAAGCCTCAAGTGCTAGTGCTAGATTTTTCAACTTGGATTCACCCATTGGATTCACCCAACTTCCAAATGAAACATAAACAACTGAATTAGCCTTTTGGTTTGTTAGCCATTTTAAGCAACTCAAATCTTCTTTCCAAAAGCTAAGAGTTTTAGTCAATTCATGAGGCCTACAAATTGGGCCTATAGGCAAAACATGTTGTGAATTACTACTACTAGGTTGAAGCCCAACTTTGGTTTCATTGGGAAATGAATTCACCAAAATCCATTTAAGCTTTATGGATCTTTCCAAAGTTCTCATCCAAAACTTAAATCTCTCTTTCCTTGCACCAATAGTTCCAATTAACCATGGTAGATCATTGGTTGATACTACAGGCAACTCAGGTACAAAGTTAATTTTCCCTTCATGTTGTGGAACTCCTGCCAATACATTTTAACTTTGAATATATATACAGATCCAATTATATGAGATATAAAGAAATGAAAAAAACACAAAGCAAAGCAAAGCTATACCTGTATCAGAGATGAGTCTAGTCTGAAGCATATGAGGTATGGAAGCAATCAATAGATAGGATGAAAGCATGGCTGGCCAAAACCCAGCAGTAGGGATGCCAAACATGCCTGCAGTAACTTGTATGGCCCAAGATGCCAACAAATCAACCACAACCAAACACACTTCAATCCTTTCATATTTTTGAAGGAACTCTTCCAAATGTTTTGGCATTATGTTCTCCATTGCTGATTCAATTGCAAAGAAATCTGGTGTTGTGTCCTCTTCCATTCCATCTACTAAGCCAACCCACTTGATATTCTCATCATCGCTATCAATTATCTTCTTATGAACATATTGAGGAAGGACTATCACGGCTTCAAAACCTTGGCTTACAAAGGTAGAGGCTAAATTTTGCATGGGAGTAACATGTCCCTGTGCAGGATAGGGAATCAAAATCACTATTGGCTTCTTCATATTCAGTATTTGGGTACTTTCCAACCTTAGCAACACTCACTCTATATATATATACACAACATGTGCTCCAAAAGATATATTCAATTAGCTATGATGGAAGATATTATCCGGTCCCCACTAGCTAAAATGCTACTCCATCATAAAGTTGTTCACATTTTCATTAGTACATATCAGGGAAGTAAGAGACATGAGTTAATAAGGAGATTAAAAAAAGTAAAAGTGCCTGGCTGTCACAATCAGAAAACCAGATGCAATGAAGTTGTTTGATCTGTCGGTGTGTGTCTCTTTGATTTCTTAGTGGGAATTTGCCAGAAATTATATGGAATCGGGCGGTGTCAAAACAAATACTTGTACTATATAATAGCCACACAAAAAGCAAACATCCTTCTTTTATTATATTTCTATCTTTCTGAAAAGTAACATTATCATATCATATTCATACATGACAAAAATGCACGTGTTTACCGTGCAATCCATGAATTCATGATATTAGACTCGTGCTTGTTCTTTTAAGCCAGAGGTTGCTCCAAGAAATATGAATGCAATTAAATCGGATTAATAATGGAATTGAAATACTAATCATTCCTCTTCCACTAGCTCCAAAAGCATGCACAACTTTCCAGTTCAAATTATTGACTACTATTTGTGATCTGCCATTGGTTACAACTTCCAAAGATGACAAAAACGTTACATAATTCAATAACTTGTTCTAATGATTGAATTATTATCAACCATAACAGAAACGGTATTTTACATTTTTGTTTGCATAAGCCCAATTACTGAGCCATCAAGTTTGAACATGCCTAATATTGAAATGTGAAAGGTAGTAGTCTCGAAACAATTTGAGATCAAACCAATTGACTTACTTAACACCAACAAGTGCCTCTCCATGGATCTACTATCACAACCTTCATCCATGTCTGACAGAAAAGGTGTTGTAAGCAATGACTTGTTGCTGAAGTCAAATGACAACAAACAATCTTGATCATCATATGATTGAGCTATACTTGTACCCCACCAATGACACATTCCATATAAGTACAATGCGGTACCTCTCCATATACCATTACTATCATAATATTTAGACATCTTGAAATCCAATTTCCTCCGAGAGTTACTTCTAACACTATATATCTCCGACAAAAAAAGAGATTACAGAGTCACTGTTTTTTTATTTTACTCTTCTTTAATTAATAAATTATTGATCATTTTTGTGAATTACAAAGATTATATACTTTAATACTAAAAATGTATATGTGTTTGGGGGCGTACACCACGATTGTGCGTTCATATTTATATTCACACGATGTCTTTTTTTATTTATTAAGTATTTATGCGGAAAAAAAGAGAGAATAAAAAAGACAAAATGTAAAATAATAAATGAAAAAAAATGGTACAGACAAAAAATTAATAGTGATAATGTTCTTCGGTTAAATTTCAAATGCTTATTGATATATAATCTGCGAAAAAGTAATTGAATGTTATCAAATTTTATGCGGTTATATATTCTTACTAAATTTTTGATTATATAGTCGGTCTAATTATTTTGTTAGTATTTCTTTTTATGTAATTAATTTTTCATCATATTTCTAAAACTTAGCCTGACCTCAAAATTTCATGGCCGGATTTAAATGGACAAGATTTCAGATTTTGGGGGAAACATGGAACATGGTCGTACAAAATATTTAACCAAAGTCACTATTTTCAGCGTGTAAATGATATTTGGAAAAACTTAAACATTTATGATATCTTTAAAAAATTAAGGTATTT